>NW_028280892.1:0-40000 GCF_059751285.1 Brachycentrus maculatus
ATCGTTATTTTAACACATTTTATTTATTTAAACTTCATGTAAAAGAAAAGAAATAAGTACATTGTGCGGGTTTATTGCTAAAAGGCATTATCTTCCAACCAACCAAAAACAGACAAGTGGTATTGGTCAAAACGTTTGATACCATATATGCTGTTTGCAATCAGTAGGTAGATAGTACTTGAATACTAAAAAAAACATAAATTACAAATTGATGATAACAAGGAAGGCAAAGGAAAGGGGGAGTTTAGGGAAGGAGGTAGAGGGAAAAACTTAGGGAGGAGGTTTGATGGACAGTAGGACTCTTATGATAGATATTAATGTCTCAGACGTTTCTTAAAAGTTATTTTAATATAGATATATATTGAATAAAGAGTTTGAGGGTTGTTATAGAAATAATAAAAAACATGATGAATTATTCCGTAGTGTAAAGTGTATTTATTTTCATTAAACATATAGTCATACAATAATTACGAAACTATAGATTTTAAAGAAAAATTTTTAATTGTAAATTAACTAGAGAAAACACTTGTTATTTTACCACTTGAGTTTATTTTATGTCGACTAGTTTCGGAATTTTCCTTATATTTTTAACCCCCCCCCCCTTGACTAACCCCCCCTCCCCCTAACTTACCCCTCCCCTTATTTATAGACCAGTTAATTAATTATTATGTTTTAGTTTACATTTAGATCAAAAGATGGAAGCTAAGCTTCCGAAACTAGTCGTCATAAAATAAACTCAAGTGGTTAACAAAACAAGGGTTTTCTTTAATAATTTCATCTTGTCTTACCGCGAAGTAAATGCCAAAAAAATAAATGTAAATTTACTTACATTTGTTATTTTTTAAGTATTTTTAAGGATCCAAACATATCGCTCACTCCTTTCAAGAACGTCATAAATCAAAAAACTTGATTTTTTAGGAGAAAGTTTAAAAAAAGATAATACAATTTATTAAAAATAATTATCAAGCCACTTATTGAACTTTTTACTAAGCAACAGATCTTTTTAGGTTAAACCTGTAGGTTTTTTCCTCATTTGAAAAATAACTAGTTTATTTTTAAGAAATAATTAAACAATACCTTTTCTTCAAAATGCAAGCACAACACATTCTGTCCTGTGGCGGGTAAATATTAAGTTAAAAATATGCCTCCTTTGCTGGGATATAGTACATAAAGAGTGAGTGATATGTCTTTTGATCATGTAATCGATTCAAAGGGGTTCTTTAAATTGTATATGTAATTAAGAGCTATAAGAGTTAATCTATTCTATTGTATTGTACTCCAATATATATTTTTCAATAAAACACTTTTAAAATTAAGGAATTCTTCCTTTCCTAGAATCCTGGACAGGAATACCGCATGTTGAGTTTCCTGATGTCTCCTGCACTCATTCCAATACGTTGACCTATAGTCACAGAGGTAGCCTTAAACAGAAAAAAAATATATATATTTATATATATATATATATATATATATATATATGTCCGCCTCCGTAGTGTAATGGTCAGCACGCTCGGCTACCGTTCTGGAGGTCCCGGGTTCGATTCCCAAGGGGGGTAAAATAAATATAAGTGATTTTTTCACTGTAATATTTATTCAATATTATTACCCTGGACTGGATACCTGAAGCGGAGGGCTGATCACCTTTCCTTCATGTGTAAAACGATCAAGATAACACTGCGTTTATATTATAGTGCCCTATGCACCATTGGGGTGCGGATAAGGGTTTTATTATTTATTATTATTATATATATATATATATATATATATATATATATATATATATATATATATATATATATATATATATATATATATATATTTATCGATGCTCCGATCAATATATTTTGCCATAATACATTCCCACCTGTCATACCTTTGCTGTATCTAGGGTTTTACAACTTCGAAGTGAATTTCCGAAATACAAGTATACAAAATAGAGCTATTAGAAATATATTTCGTCTACCGTACCACTCATGTAAAAGACATTAATTTAAGCACTAACATAATACTATGCCAAGTTCTCTCCGATTCCGCGGCTTCACATGTTAGCCAATGCTTTTGAAAGTAAAGTATAGATTCATTTAATACATTGGTATCCTCCTTGAAATCTGTACTTTCTCAGCATTTCTTCTCCATGTTATAATGGATAAATTTAAACGTTGTGTTTCACTCTCTCTTACTGCTCACCGATAGTGTGTGAAGGAGACGTGTATTTACTAGTGCTTACTACTTGTTATTTTATTTTTTTAATTATGATTTTATGTTATAAGACAATTTGTTATAATACTTTTTGTTTCTCTGTTTGTGTATTCATTACTGTATTTTTTATTTTTGAACAAGATACTGTATATATGTATTATATGTATTACCTTAAAGGCTTCAGCCGTTCAATAAATAAATAAATAAATAAATAACTTTTGACATTCTACCAACTAATGAGATTACTAATACAATGCTTCAAATAATGTTTTATATATATTTATATATATATATATATATATATATATATATATATATATATATATATATATATATATATATATATATATATATATGTATATATATATATATATATATATATATATATATATATATATATATATATATATATATATATATATATATATATATATATATATATATATGTATATAATATATATATATATATATATATATATATATATATATATATATATATATATATATGTATATATATATATATATATATATATATATATATATATATATATATATATATATATATATATATTTATATTTATATATATATATATATATATATATATATATATATATATATATATATATATATATATATATGAACCAACATAGAAACCTTGTTCTTGAATCACTAGAACTTCACTAGAGACATCTATTGGTGAGATGTAAAGAGTTTCTACCCATTATTGACAACCACACTACTCAAATTATTGGAAGTTCTAAGAATTGGTGAATGTTACACGTGTGTAAAGTGACCACTTAAACCAGCCTATGACAGTTGTCAGCCCCGTAAATGCCCAGACTTCCATTTTCTTCTTCATTTTTGATAAGATGTCAAAAAATAATATGAAAATAACTCCTGTAATTGGAGATTTGTGAACAAGTATTTGGACACACTCAAAATGTTGTTTTTAAAATAGAACCAGGAATTTAAGTTTTGCCTTCTATTTCCCATCTTTTCCATTTGAGCAGACTTGCAATGGCTGGGTAAAGCTCGTTTTCAATATTTTATTGGTCAGGAATGAAGAGTTGGTGTGGAGTTCTATTCTCTCTGCCTACCCCTACGCGGCGTTATGTTGGTAGTAGTAGATTTTTAAAAATGGCTTTACCTGCAATGGCACTATTGTCTTACTGCCATCGATACTGAACGCGTATTGCGAGTAGTGCATCACACTGGCATAGTCGTATACCACATCGAAGTTGGTGACTTCGCTTGATGTATACTTTACGAAGTTATTTTCTCTGCCTGGAATAAAAATTGCACAAAATAAGTATTAGTAAACTTCCTCTCCCTTTGATATGTCGCTCACTCCTTTCAAGAACGTCATTAATCAAATAACGTTTTAAGGAGAACGTTTTTAAAGTTTAAAAATATAATACAATGTATTAAAAATAAATATCAAGCCACTTATTGAACTTTTTACAATGCAACAGATCTTTTTAGGTAAAACATGAAGGTTTTTTCTCCATTTGAAAAATGAATTTAAAAAAATAATTAAGCAATACCTTTTCTTTCAAATGCAAAAACAACACTTTCTGCCCTGTAGCGGGTAAATATTAATTTATTATTAGATTAAAACCAATATTTTTAGCTTTTCCACTTTTTAATTTGACCAGCGACCGGGTTTCGTCGTTACCGACATCATCAGACTGGTCATGTCGGTTACGACATGTCGGTAACGACGAAACCCGGTCGCTGGTCAAATAAAAAAGTGGAAAAGCTAAAAATATTGGTTTTAATCTAATAATAAATTAAAAATGCAATTCCATCACGAAGTGTCAGTGGATAATATAAATCTGGTAAATATTAAGTTAAAAATATGCCGATTTTGCTGGGATATAATACATTTTCTGGGCATTCTGAAAACGTGCACAACTGAAAATCGTCGATTTTTTATTTATGACGTTCTTGAAAGGAGTCAGCGACACTAATTACGAGACCACAACCCGACACCAACAATACTTCACGTAACACTTATCATTCATCGTTCACTTTGTGTAATACCACTTCAAAAGTGAACGATGAATGATAAGGAGAATGTTATATTACCATAATATAATATATAAAGTTAACAATGCTTTTAATGTACAAAAAAAAATACTTTACGTCACTTATATAGCAATATTCTGACCTCGATCTTTCACAAATGTTTTTTTTTTGCAATTCTAAGCTCTTTCCGGTCCCCCAAAATTTAAAAAAAATCTAGGGATAAATTTACATTCCAATTAGAAAAAAGTTTTGTCCTCTGCTCCACATACTGTTGTAATAGATACGAGTGACCAAAATGTAAGCTTGGAATTTAAATAAATAATAATAATAATAAAATAAAACCCTTATCCGCACCCAAATGGTGCATAGGGCACTGCGTCATATAAACGCAGTGTTATCTTGATCGTTTACACATGAAGGAAAGGTGATCAGCCCTTCGCTTCAGGTACCAGTCCGGGGTAATGTTAAATAAATATTAGAGTGAAAAAATCACTTATATTTATTTGACCCCCCTTGGGAATCGAACCCGGGACCTCCAGAACGGTAGCCGAGCGTGCTGACCATTACACTACGGAGGCGGACATGCCTCCGTATGTAATGGTCAGGACTGGATTTAAATAAATAATACTAATGATAAAAATGTCGAATAACATCTGACATTGGACCTAAAAGCAAAAAACCGATGTCGAATGAGATTCGATATTGGACCAGTAAGGGTTAGTGCATCTTGGTCCTCGGGTCGACCAAAAATGCATGTTACCAATATTTTGTGTAGTTGTAAGTGCACGAATAGTGCTATGGTAGTGACATATATGTAGTATTGTTTGCATCCTTGTGTAGTGATTGTCCTGACAAAGGGATGGATACATCTTGAAATCGGTAGAATAAAATATCGTTAAATGGTTATAAACTAATTATTTTTTGACATCTCATCAAAGATGAAGAAAAATATGGAATATTTTATGGCGTTTCTCATGTGTGTGATTACAATCCCGGATTCGGACCTCACATACTAATAAAAGAGTTTCTGCTTAATAAAAAGCTTCTTTACATCTCATCAATAGATCTCTCTAGTGAACATCTAGTGATTCAAGAACAATGTTTCAAAATTGGTTCATATATACAGAACTTTCAAGAAATTGACAAGTGTGGTTGAAAATGGGTAGAATCGATTTTACACGTGTGCAAAGTGATCACTTTAACCAGCCCCGTAAATGCCCAGACTTCCATATTCTTCTACATCTTTTATGAGTGTCAAAAAAAAAATATAAGCCCGTTAAATACCTGACTTGCATAATATGAAAATAACTCCTGTAATTGGAGATAATCCAGATTTTGTGAACAAGTATTTGGACACACTTAAAATGTTGTTATAAACTAACATTTTTGGGAAAAAATAAGTATCCATATTTTTAAAAATGTTTGCAAACGATAAGGATCTCATTTGTGGAAAATGTTACCTGGGATGATCTTATTCCAAATAATAGAAACAAAAGTGTCCCTGTCGTGTGTGCTCTGCATGTGGTAGAAGCCGAGAGCGTGTAACAACTCGTGGACGATGATTCCGTGAACGAAGCAACCGGCTTCCAAATTGAGGACTTGAGCTCCTCCGATCATTCCGACGTATGAATAACATCCAGAATTGTTACCCTGTAAGCATAAAACTGTTAGATTCACCCAAGATATGTGGGATAACAACCATTTCTAAGAGTGAAAAGATGGTATGCTTAATACTTCATGATTTTTTTTTCTAGATATTTGCACAAATTGTTTATGAAGACACTAAGATATTTACAACATTTTGAATGTGTCCAAATACTCGAATTACAGGAGTTATTTTCATATTATTTTTTGACATCTCATCAAAGATGAAGAAGAATATGGATGTCTGGGCATTTACGCGGCTGACGACCATCATAAGCTGGTTTAAGTAATTACTTTACACACGTGTAACATTCACCAATTCTAAAAATACTTTGTGTTTTGATCCACTCACATTTTTATTAACCAACTAGTTTCGACAACAACCTGTTGCCCTCTTCAGGGTTTAATTTAATTATGGTTTAATTTATGTCGTTTAATTTACCTCGCGAGGATTGGTGTCTTTGACTCCCCCATTTGCGAGTGTCGTTTTGAAGAGGAAGACCTTAACCATATATTCTTTTTATATATTATTTTGAGAAATAAAAATACTTTGTGTTCTAATCCACTCACATTTTTATTAACCAACTAGTTTCGGCACAACCTGTTGCCCTCTACAGGGTTTAATTTATTACTAAACCCTGAAGAGGGCAACAGGTTGTTGTCGAAACTAGTTGGTTAGTAAAAATGTGAGTGGATCAAAACACAAAGTATTTTTATTTCTCGAAATGATACATCAATATGATCCACAAAGTTAATGCTTTCAATATTCAAAACATGCACCAATTCTACCCATTATTGACAACCACACTACTCAAATTCTTGGAAGTTTTATAAATATGAACCAATTTAGAAACCTTGTTCTTGAATCACTAGAACTTCACTAGAGACATCTATTGGTGAGATGTAAATAAGCTTTTTTACAAAGCAGAAACTCTTATATTAGTATGTGAGGTCCATCTTTGATGAGATGTCAAAAAATAATATGAAAATAACTCCTGTAATTGGAGACAATCCAGATTTTGTCACACTCAAAATGTTGTAACTAGACGTATTATTAGCCTTCGTATACTCGTATATATTTAGAAATCACAGTCAGTATACTTACAAGAATGTTGATATAATTGTCATTAAGGAAGCATCTCTCGTGGAATTTAATGCAAGAAACGTTGGCAATATCATTTATGGCAGCTTTGATGGCAGTTTTTTGGACAGCGGCTGAGAAGCACAAGATTCGTTAACGATCTAAACATGACTGATATTTCAGATCAAACAACGTCATAAATCAAAAAAACTTGATTTTTCAGGAGAACGTTATTTAAGTTTAAATATAATACAATGATTAAAAATAAATATCAAGTCACATATTGAACTTTTTACTGTGCAACAGATCTTTTTAGGTAAAACCTGAAGGTTTTTTCTCCATTTGAAATATATTTCGTATGTTTTAAAAAATAATTAAACAAAACCTTTTCTTCAAAATGCAAAAACAACACTTTCTGCCCTTTGAAAATATTCCTCTTTTGCTGGGATATAGTACATTTTCTGGGCATTCCGAAAACATGCTCAACTGAAAATTGACGATTTTTGATTTATGACGTTCTTAAAAGGAGTGAGCTAATTGATGAGACTCACTGAAAGTGTTGGCGATGCTGTAGTAGACGGTCTTGGAGGTCCAAAGCTTGGTGGTGTCGGTAATGGCGTTCCTGTTGGGGGTTTCAGCATAGTCGTCTACTAAGGAATCCATCTGCTTTGGAGTGAGAACTATATCCCCTTCAAATTTTCCACTCCTCTCCCAAATATTCTGCTTATCGGCTATCAAACTGCTGGCTGGTTCTGAAATATATGATTTTTTTTTATATTGAAGTGAAAATGCCTTAAACATGATTATTTTCCACCCTTTTATTTTCATATTATTATGAAGACTTCCATATTCTTCTCCATAATTGAAGATAATCCAGATTTGTGAACAAGTATTTGGACACACTCAAAATGTTGTAAACTATTTTATTTATTTAATTTTCAAAAGATATTACATTCATAAGTGATATGTATAATTGGAGATAATCCAGATTTGTGAACAAGTATTTGGACACACTCAAAATGTTGTAAACTATTTTATTTATTTATTTTTCAAAATATATTACATTCATAAGTCATATATATATATATAATATTCCCGATGATTACTACATCTCTTTTTCATCTTTGATGAGATGTCAAAAAATAATTTAAAAATAGCTCCTGGAATTGGAGATATTGCAGATTTTGTAAACAAGTGTTTGGACACGCTCAAAATTTTGTAGAATATATATATATATATATATATATATATATATATATATATATTTATATATATATATATATATATATATATATATATATATATATATATATATATATATATATATATTATATATATATATATATATATATATATATATATATATATATATATATATATATATATATATATATATATATATATATATATATATATATATATATATATATATATATATATATATATATATATATATATATATATATATATATATATATATATATATATATATATATATATATATATATATATATATATATATATATATATATATATATATATATATATATATATATATATATATATATATATATATATATATATATATATATATATATATATATATATATATATACAGACAGCGATATTAAATAAAAATAAATGAGGTATGATGGAAAAGGATACATCTCTTTTTTATCTTTTCCATTTAAATAGAAGGAGCGGCATTTTATTTTAAAATCGAGAATGTTTGGTTGTTTAAAATATTAAAAATTGACAAAAAACTAGTCCTGAGGATCTTTAAACAGGAAGATATGAGGAAGAAGACGACTTATTATTAGTAAATTAGTAAAAAGTCATTTTCTCACGCATGTATTTTCCATCGACGGTTGACTGCAAGAAGTTCCTGAATGCTTCGGGATAATTGGGCACGTTGATCACCGACGAGTACGCGTGGGATACTCCGAGCAACAGGACAATACAGCTCTTCAGGAAAGACATCGTTTTAGCGAGAATTCTGAAGAAAAAAAAGAGTTTTTAACAAAAATGTGTCGGTACTGTTGAAACCCATTAAAATAACCTTAAATAAAAAGTATAATAAACAAACTAAGACATATACGAGAAAAAAATCATAAAAATCATGTATACTGCCTACAATATTTTGAGTGTGTCCAAATACTTGTTCACAAATCTGGATTATATAATCCAGGTTTGTATTTGGACACACTCAAAATGTTGTAAATAAACTAACTTGTCAAATTATAAGAAAAATGAAAATGATATATTCTGGCGTTTCTCATGTATGTGAATATAATCCAGGATTTGGACCTTACATATTGATATAAGAGTTTCTGCTCAGTAAAATTATTATTTTTATCTCACCAATAGATGTCTCTAGTGAAGTTGTAATGATTCAAAAAATATGTTTCTAAATTGGTTTATATATCGAACTTCCAAGAATTTGAGTAGTGTGGTTGTCAATAATGGGTGGAATTGGTAAATGTAACACGTGTGTAAAGTGATCACTTAAACCAGCCTTTGACGGTCGTCAGCCCTGTAAATTCCCAGACTTCCATATTCATCATCATGTTTGATGAGATAATATGTAAAGGGTCTCCGTTTAATAAAAGCTTTCTCAATCCAACATACATAGATGGGTGTCGTAAACTCATACGAACTGTGTTTCTACTCATACATACTCATATTGATCATATATCTAGGAGTTTGGAAAATTTGATTAGTGTGGTTGTCAATCACGGGTAGACTGGTGGATGTAACGAGTGTGTAAAGTGATCACTTAACCACTATATGAAGGGTCGTAAGCCCTGTAAAAACCCAGACTTCCAATTTCTTATTCATCTTTGTTGAGATGGTAAATGAAGCAGAGATGAAAAATGTAGCACATACAGCGTGAGATGGTAAATGAAGCAGAGATGAAAAATGTAGCACATACAGCGTGTATACTGCCAGTGACTACTTATGTATTGGAGACCATGGCACTTAAAAAAATAAAATAGAGAATCTCAAATACACACAGCGATCCATGGAAAGATCTATACTTTGTATGAGCCCAAGAGACAAAATAAGAAATAAGGAGCAGAAACAGTATAGCTGATATTATAGATCGCGTAGCAAGACTCGAGTGGCAATAGGCAGGACATGTTGCAAGACAAGACTCCACAAGACGGACCCGAAAAATTTTAGATGGAGACCTTGTGAAAATAAGAGAGGCGTCGAAAGACCTCTAAAAAGATGGTCCAGCGACATAGCTGCTGTGGGGGTGAAGATTGGCTGCAAGCATCAACCAACTGGAAGTAATGGAAGGATACGGAAGAGGCTTATATCCAGTAGTGGAGGAAAGAAGGCTAAAGAAGAAGGACAGAACAAATAAACGCATTGAAAGAAAGGTGTAGAACGAATGAATTATATATTATATGTTTTCTAGGGATGGAAAGATTGATAAAGACATAGAAAGGAGAGTGAATGCTGGGAACAAAGTGAGTGGTGCACTGGAATCAGTTATAGCAAATAAAAACCTATCAATGGAAGCTAAACTGGCAGTGCACAACGGAGTCCTGGTTCCAACTCTAATGTATGGAAGTGAAATATGGAGTTGGGCAAAAGAAGGATGAAAATAAACTGAATGCGGTCGAAATGCGATCTCTCAGAAGAATGTGCGACAAAACGATGTATGATAGATGTGCGAATAGTGAAATAAGGAAGGAATGCAAAGCTGAGATAAGCATTATCGATAAAATAAAGAAAGGTGTGTTGAGATGGTTTGGACATGTGGAACGAATGAGTGAGGAAAGAACGCTAAAACAAATTTATGAGGCGAATGTAGTTGGAAAAAGCAGTAGAGGAATACCAAGGAAAACTTGGCACGATCAAGTATGTCAAATACTTGGAAGCTGTCAGGTTATGAGTCGCAATAATTGGCTGGTATGTATGAGGAGATGCATGAACGTGGAAGAGGCAAAGAATGTTTGCAAAGACACCACGGTGTGGCGTTGTATTCTCTTTGCCTACCCCTGCGGAGAAGCGGTGTGAGGGTTAGTTAGTTAATTAGTTAATGAGATGCATTAAGGATGATCAAAAAGTTATAATATCGCATATTTCTGTTTCAAATTTTAAACATACATAATTTATATTTCACTTATAAATGATACATTTTTTTAAAATATATAAAATAGGAGATTACTTACCTTTTCCGCGGATCAGATTTTTATAATCGATTTCCAATAATTGTTCCGTATTTATACTCAATATGCTGTTTTTTAAGTAAGGAAAGTAAACCATATTAATTTTTTCAAATCACAAAGTGCGCAATTTTCATTTTTTTAAACAGTAAGGAAGGCATAAAATTGTTTTGTCACATTATATTGCAGCAAAAAATAGCTGTTTAGGCCAATTATTTTTTAAATTAACCCTTCCATACTTCAAATTTATAAAAATCTGTTCACACTGGGTTTTCCATTACTTACGGCAGATTCTGCAGTCTCTAACCCTTTTCCACATAAAATGTAGCTTATCTCATAGATTTTAAACTCAGAAATTCATAATTATTTGATTGTTTTTTTTTGTATTTACAATAAGACCTCGCTGCGCGTCATTTCACTTTGCTTTTTTTCGAAGCTACGTTGTTACTGAATCAAGACTCAATTTCGCTATCTTTAATGTATATATGATTTCCAATGGAAAATAGCAATTCACTTTGCGTTGTTTCAATTGGAGTTACGATATTTTGAAACGTATCAACGATGCAAAGTGAGGTCTTAGTCTATGTTTATTTTTAAATATTTTTTTAATCCTCTTTAACCCTTTTTCAACTCTTTTCTTTTCAAACTAATATTTGTATTCATTTCGAATAAAAATTTATTTTTTTCAATACAAATACGGTGTTCTAAGCAACAAAAAAAATTAAATTAAATGTTGCCTGATTTTAAAGAAAATTAGGTTAAAGGCTAATGATTGATGCCCTAACTGAAGGAAAAGTGATTTACCCTGCGTTTCAGGTACCAGTCCAGGGTAATATGAAATAAAATTGCAGGAAAAAAACACTTTATTTATTTTGACAATCTCCCGTTTTGAAACCAAATCATCCAGCATTGTAGTCTAACGCGCTAACCACTATACTATGGCAATTTTTTTATACAAAACTAAATTCATATCACATGTTTCTTAAATGTTTTTTGCATTTACTTTATATTACACATTAAAAACCTTTTCAAATAAAACTCCACCTTTTTTAATCTGTTTTTTTTTGGTAACCTTTTCTCCCATCGGTTTCGTGTCCATCATTGTGCATATCCATCGCTGAAGATGACAAGGTTCTTGTCTAAACCGCTTGGAAGAAAGTACCAAAAATAGTGTTGGTCAAAAACAAATGTGTTTTTTACTACTTGTTAGTGACTTGTTATAGTTACCAATGATGACATGGCCGACAATGCGATCTATTTCGTGTTACTCGCTTCATTATCAAAACATTAGTAGCTTTTTTTTAAAATCTTAAACCTAGCCACGAGTTGCTGTGTCTCAGTCTTATTAAATACAAAAGGAAAGAAAAGACACATTTTTAATATGTTAAATTACATAAATAATTGAAATTTGAAGAATCTTGCCTACAAATCAAAGGGTCTCTGCTAAATTAATATTTTTTCCTCCAAGGCAAGCCAGTATTGCTAATATTTTTGACTGTGATCAAAAAAATACTTTTTCAGTATTATGAAACAAAAATTAGAATCCTAAAATATGAAATATTGAAAAAGTGGCACTCAAAAAACTGATCTAAGGCGTGGATGTTCGGGAAATTAATAAATGTGGAAATGTCTGGAAAACTAAGGCACTAAAAGTGCCTTAGTTTTCATATTTTCATTTATTGGTGAGTCATAAGCTAGCCTAACACCCCTTGAAAGGAATACGTTGGATTATGGGACACCCTGTACATATGTTTATATGTGTGTGTGTGTGTTTATTTAATCCAAATAAAACATATTAGTACATAAAAAAACATACTAAATTATTTTATTCAAATTTTATTAAATTAATTCATATTTAAAAAAAATATATTTTCAAAGGTGTATTTATTTTTAATTGACAAATTTACATGTAATCAGGTATTAAAAAAGGAAAAAAAATCACGAAAATCAAAACAGCTCATTATAAACATCTCCTGAATTTTATCTAATAATAAGATTTGAAATAAACAATTTTTTGTCTTAAAAAAATTAATGACGTTTCAAACAAGGATAGTCGACTGATTTTCTATATGAACGTAGTGATGAATGACGGCGTCTAATTTGTTTAAATATTTTTTTGTTGTTGATTATATCAACAAAAATGAAGAGGAATATGAAAGTATTTTAAGGAATTTCGACCTCTCAAAAGCTGGTTTAAGTGATCCCGTTATACACGTGTAAATGTCAATGTTCAGACCATCATACTCATTCATATTTCTTTATTCACTTTCACAGATAAAACTAAACTTAACTGATTTATAATTAGATTAAAACCAATATTTTTAGCTTTTCCACTTTTTTATTTGACCAGCGACCGGGTTTCGTCGTTACCGACATCATCAGACTGGTGAAAGGCTATACAAATCGTTATGTTATATATAAAAGAAGGCAGGAGTTGATAACCATGATTTGATATAATTTTATTGAGAAATTAATTTAATTTGAGTGAATTTAAGTAATGTATGATATTCAAAATATTTTTTATAAAGGTTTTTTTGTATTGAAAGCACGATTTTATATAAAGTTATAATAAAGTCTGATGATGTCGGTAACGATGAAACCCGGTCGCTGGTCAAATAAAGTGGAAAAGCTAAAAATATTGGTTTTAATCTAATAATAAATTAAAAATGCAATTCCATCACGAAGTGTCAGTGGATAATATAAATCTATTATAAACTTAACTGAATTGGGTTCCACAACATTTCGAGTGTGTCCTAATACTTGGTCACAACTATTGACATATAAAAAGGTTCTCTGCTAAATAAAAGCTGTCTTAATCCAATCCTAGATGGCAGTTATGAACTCAATCACGGAACGCCATGAGATGGATCGTATACTATAGATGGATTCCGAAATTCGATTAGTGTGGTTGTCAATCATGGGTAGAATGGTGAATGTTACACACGTGTAAAATGATCACTTTACCAGTCTATTGTAAATCGTAAGCCCTGTTAATGTCCAGGCTTCTATATTCTTCTTCATTTATGTTGAGATGTCAAAAATCTAAAAATTACTTCCAAGTATAGTAACCCAGATTTGTGAACAAGTATTTGGACACAATCAAAATGATGAGATATGAATTGATTTTATAATTTCATGAGTTTTTAAATCATATTTTTTAAATCGTATGTTCATATGGTGTACGGAGTGCGTGGAAGTTTTTGGTAAGGGAAGGGTAATTTACTATGAGTATTTCAATGTTTTAGAATTTAGTACATAAACCCTGATGATGACAAGGTTCTTGTCGAAACCGGTTGGATAAAAAGTACCAATAAAAACAGGTTAAAACAAAGTTGTTTTATTTTATAATGTTGATTTTATTGCACCTGTTAGATGCGTTCGAGATGTGGATCTAAAGAAGAATGCTCGGGATATCCTGGAGAGACCACATCTCCAAAGACGAGGTACTACGATTAATCGAAGAAAGAAAGCACCTATCTCCAAGAGACGCGCCGAATGGATCGGTCACGTTTTAAGACAAGAGGGTTTCCTCCACATAATAACAGAGGGGACGATCGAGGGAATGAACGCCAGAGGACGCCCACGCCGCGAAAATCTAAGCGGCTTATACGAGAACATGGGCTGATCGACGTATGAAGAGTTGAAGACAAATATACTAGGGTTTCGAAAAATAATGTTATACTTAGTAAGTACCGCTATTTCTTAAAATCTACTGTGACACGTGTTTCGATGCATTTCGCATCATTATCAAACACCGATTTTAAGAAATAGTTGTATTTACTTAGTAAAACATTATTTTTTAACATCTCATCAAAGATGAAGAAGAATATGGAAGTCTGGGCATTTACGGGGCTGACGACCGTCATAGGCTGGTTTAAGTGATCACTTTACACACGTGTAACATTCACCAATTCTTCCCATTATTGACAACCACACTACTCAAACTCTTAATTGGAGATGATCCAGATTTTGTGAACAAGTATTTGGAGACACTCAAAATGTTGTAAGTAAAACATTAATTTAAAATGGATAGATTTTACCACAAGGTGACTGCCGAATCAATTAATGAAATTTTCGAAAAATAGACTAGAATGGCGAAGGAGATGTCATCTGCTGCTGCAGATCAATCCACAGGATTGAAACCAGAGAGAGAGAAATGACCATATAAATTCACTGACCAAAATTTTTTATACATTTTTTCTTGAAGTCAAGTTCAAGGGCAATTTTTACGCTTACGATGATAATAAATAACCTTTGAAACTTTAGGCAAAATATTATATGGTACAAAAATTAAACATCGACACAAATACGTTCGTCATAAAATATATTATATGGTCAAATATAAAATAAACCCATAAGATTTTCCTCATCGTTAATCATATATTTTTGGCATCACATCAAAAAAATAATTAAACCTTGATTCTAAAGGTTGATAATTTGCTTTTTAAATGGGACAGTAAAATAATAATATATATAAAATTATACATTCAGATTTCAGACAGTGGTTCTCGATTATTTTTTCTTGCCTACCACTTCAAGTAAAATCCCAAACTCGAGTACCTACTCTTTTTTTTAGATGAGAGATGCATTTTGTTATTGTGTACAAGGTTTATAGATCTTTTAGTGGACTTGTTTCTTCTAGCTAAAAAAAAGTTTTATCCCTCCATTAACGGCCTTAGTCAATGGGTTCATAATATATTACATATATATTTTATGATAAAAAAATATGTTTTTCTTTTTAAGTAGGTATATTATTATAATTTTTATCTGACGCACTAACTTTGTGATTCTCCATTTTATAATTATAATTTAACTTTGTTTTAAAATCACTAAAAATATTTAATTTAACTTTATTATAATGTCTACCGGTTTCGAAGCTAACCGCTTCTTTATCGAGACTGATCAGTCTTGGAAAGAAGCGGTTAGCTTCGAAACTGGCAGACATTATAATTAAGTTATAATAACATAATTATAGTGATTTTAAAACAAAGTTACATTTTGATTATTACAACATACATGTTTTGGCAATAGTTTTGTGCGTAATTGTTTTTTATTGATAAAGTTATCACCTCCGCCTCCGTAGTGTAATGGTCAGCACGCTCGGCTACCGTTCTGGAGGTCCCGGGTTCGATTTCCAGGGGGGGTCAAATAAATATAAGTGATTTTTTCACTGTAATATTTATTCAATACTACCCTGGACTGGTACCTGAAGCGGAGGGCTGATCACCTTTCCTTCATGTGTAAACGATCAAGACAACACTGCGTTAATATGAACCAGTGCCCTATGCACCATTGGGTGCGAATAAGGGTTTTATCATTATTATTATTAAGTTATCACAGTCAAAAGAACTAGAGCGTACCTTATTACGCACACAACTAGTTGGGGAACAGTGATATAGGGTTATCGAATCGGTTATCGCCACTTAAAGCAGGTTGGCTCAGTTTGGACATGTTGGTATGGACACATAGAACGCAAAGAACCTGAAAACCTGCGTACTGCTAGGGTTTTCGAAAATACCCGCGTGCTGAGAACTCCTTATAACTCAAAGAAACCTTTAGAAACCTTGTTCTTGAATCACTAGAGCTTCTTATAGAGACATCTTTTGGTGAGATGTAAAGAATATGAAAATAACTCCTGAAATTGGAGATAATCCAGATTTTGTGAACAAGTATTTGGACACACTCAAAATGTTCCTTAACATCCTTGAAATAGACACAAGAAATACGTGTCAAAGTAGATTTTAAGAAGTAGTGGTATTTACTAATAAAATTTTTAATTAAAGTGGGTAGGTTTTATCACAAAGTGACTGCCGAATCAATTGATGAAATTAAATATGAGGGATTGAAATATGAGTAAAAGAACTTAGGTTTAAAATACTGTTTTTTTATTTTAAAAAGTTACCTTAGAAAATTTTACTTGCCTATTATGTACATACATGGATTTCATTCATTTCATTCAAATCCGCACCCTAATGGTGCATAGGGCACTGCATCATATAAACGCAGTGTTATCTTGATCGTTAGCACATAAAGGAAAGGTGATCAGCCCTCCGCTTCCGGTACTACTCCAAGGTAATATTAATTAAATATAAGAGTGAAAAAATCACTTATATTTATTTGACCCCCCTCTGGGAATCGAACCCGGGACCTCCGCCGTAATGGTCAGCATGCTCGGCTACTGGACATGGATTTTAAGCACATTAACTAATATGTTTTAAAATGATAGTGGATGGGTATACTTCGCAATGAAATAATAACATTTTGAGTGTGTCTAAATGCTTGTTCACAAAACCTGGATTATCTCCAATTACAGGAGTTGTTTTCCTATTATTTTTTAACATCTCATCAAAGATGAAGAAGAATATGGAAGTGTGGCCATTTACGGGGCTGACATCTCACCAATAGATGTCTCTAGTGAATTTCTAGTGATTCAAGAACAAGGTTTCTAAATTGGTTCATATTTATAGAACTTCCAAGAACTTGAGAAGTGTGGTTGTCAATAATGGGTAGAATTGGTGAATGTTACATGTGTGTAAAGTGATCACTTAAACCAGCCTATGACGGTCGTCAGCCCCGTAAATGCCCAGACTTCCATATTCTTCTTCATCTTTGATGAGATGTTAAAAAATAATATGAAATAACAAAGTTGAAAACTATTTTTTTTAAAAGATACAACCATTCAATAGACACAATGGATTCCATATCTTACATCAATCATAATCACGTAGCTTTTTTATTTATCTTGTCATAATTTTATTTCCTGTATTCACTCTTCTAGAATAAATGGTGCTTCAAACAGTGATAGGGAATAAGAATATGTCCATGGAAGCCAAGCTAGCGGTTCACAACGGCGTGCTAGTACCGACACTAATGTATGGAAGCGAAACATGGAACTGGCAAAGGAAGGATGAAAGCAGAGTGAACGCTACAATGATTAAAGAAAACACTTCGTTTTTTACCACTTGAGTTTTATTATAGACTACATGTTTCAGAAGTTAAACTTCCATCATTCAGGTCTGTATAATAACTAAAACGCTGTTTAAATGCGCTCCCTCAGACGAATGTGTGGAAAATCATTGTATGACATAATTAAAAACGACGATATAAGAAAGGAATGTAAGGCTGAACGAGGAATAATTGAAAAGATTAGGAAGAGTTCTTTGCGGTGGTATGAACATGTGGAGCGAATGGATAACGACAGAATGACTAAGAAAATATATGTGGCGAATGTGAGAGGGAAAACAGAACGTGGACGACCGAAAAAGACTTGGCACGATCAGATCAATCAGAACCTCAAATCTGGCGGTGTCAAAAGTCTGCGTAATCGGAGGACATGTATGACTAGATGTATGGATATGAAGGAGGCGCGGAGTGTATGTCAGGACAGAAGAGTGTGGCGTTCCATCCCCTCTGCCTACCCCTGCGGAGAAACGGCGTGATGGTAGTAGTAGTAGTAGTAATTTCTAAATAAGACACCACTAAATCCGATAGATCTTTACGTCCTATTGCCTCATCAATTGAAGTCAACTAAATACCTTCTTTTACACATTCTGTTTCCAATTGGAATCCTTCTTTTCCTAAAATTGGACATACTCACACTAAATGAGGGACATCTTGTGATAACATCTCTATATTGGGGTTAACATGATCGATTTGACTGTCTGTCGCCTTTTGTACGCTAACGATGCTGTGTTTCTTGCCATCAGGTCACTTCCCCGGAGGGATAGGCAGAGAGAATGGAACGCCACATCAATCTGTATTTGCAAACAATCTTCGCCTCTTCTATATCCATGCACCTGTCCTAACCACACCCAAGTACTTGAAATAATTTATCATGCTTAGTTTTCCTCATTCATATATTAATTTTTTTAACCTGTAATCTGACCTGTTATCTTTGACAAACAATATACATGTAGGTGTGTGGAACATACAAAAAATTGTTATTCTACCCAAATGTTTTTTTTTTCAGTATTGACGTACAAATATCGTTTAAACAAGCATAAGATGTAGGATAAACTATGTACCTTTTTTTCAAAATTTCAATAGTAATTTATGTAAATAATTTAACAAAAGTAATCCTATTAAAACGAAAAGTCAAGCACTTACAGTCTACCCTATAAGGCAAACACTGAACTTTTTAAATTTGTCATAATGTCCTTTTTCTGTGCGTGTCATGTCAGGTCCCTCTGACGTCGACTATCTTATGGTAGAGAAAGTCCATAAGAAGTTTCTGAGGTATCTCTACACGTGACAGGAAGGCTATTATCCTTGGCTCTACGCGATCCAGTTTCTCCAGGGTATGCTTGGCTACAACAGTTTAGAGACTAGAAGGAACGTGTATTTGATTAAGCATTTTTATCGATTGTTGCGCGGTATGATCGATAATCCTGAAATTATCCGGAGCATTGGTCTGTATGTTCCCGATAGTTACCTAAGACAGCGTCGGCATAGATTGTTTCCCATTTCTATATACAGGACCAACCTGCCGATGGTTATGCCTGTAGGAAAAGCTACCGCTATGCTGAACAACATCACGCTGGATATTGATCTGTTCCATGTGTCTGAAGGGGTATTCCGAAGTGGGATTCTTCTACATTTTTAACAAGAATATTATTGTTTTTTTTACGATTTTTAGTTTGTAATGTGTATGTTAATTATAAATAAATAAATTGAATTGAATAAAATACATTAGCCTTATAATTTTTTTGACATTCTTTCCTCACTCACTCACTTTTTAAAACCATCTTTCGTAACGCACCTTCCTCAATTTTATCGATAATTCATGTTATCATTAATACTATTAATCAGTCTTGATAAAGAAGCGCTTAGCTTCGAAACAGGTAGACATTATAATTAAGTTAAAATTAAATATTTATAATGATTTTAAAACAAAGTTACATTATAAAACTGATTTCAGGTATGGGAAATCATAATTCTTCAGTAATAAATTTTCTGTCCAAGCGGCCAGACAATGGAATGAATTACTTCTCCTTGTAAAAAATACACCTTCTCTAACAACTTTTAAGAAACGTATCAGACATTAACATCAAACCTCTTCCCTTAGTTTTTCCCTCTACCTCCTTCCCTTAACTCCCTTTTTCCTTTGCCCTCCTTATTATCATATTTTGTAATTAATGATTTTGAAATGTCAATTTATAATTTATGTATAATTTATATTTGAAGCACTAACTTCGTGATTTTTCATTTTATAATTGAAATGTAACGTTGTTTTAAAATCACTATAAATATTTTATTATACCTTAATTATCATGTATATTAAGTTGTAATAAAATATTTTTAGTGATTTTAAAACAAAATTTAATTTTTATCATGTAATTTATGTTTTTTTAAATGTTCAAGTACTATCTACCCTCTGATTTCAAATAGCTATATATGGTATCAAATGTTTGGATCAATATCACTAGTCTATTTTTGGTTGGTTGGAAAATATTGCTTTTTAGCAATAAGCCTGCTAATGTTCTTATTTCTTTTTCTGTACATAAAGTTAAAATAAATAAACAAATATTTCTATTACAACACGCTCTGGAGAAATTTTTGATTTTTTTTCAGGATTTTATTATTGAATATTGGTCTGAAAGGGTTTAATCCACGTGACGCTGTTGCATTGACAAAAATACAACAAATCTATTATAAATAGGCAAATTTTTGACGGTCATAAATCATAGAACTCTCTGCAGCAGAAAGAGTGAGTAAATTTCCAATAATTAGACATTACTTTTATTAAAATCCACTTTAATACCCAAATAAAATAAAAGACTTTATAACTATTATATGTTTTCAATATTTTGTTAAATTATTTGAATTTAATAATTTTGTTTCAAATTATAAAACCATTTATTTGAATTTTAAAACATTGTTTAAAATACTTTTATAAATTATTCAAATTCAATAAATTTCCAATAATTAGACATTACTTTTATTAAAATCCACTTTAATACCAAAATAAAATAAAAAGACTTTATTACTTTGTTTCAATGGTTTCATAAATTATTCGATTATAATAATTTTGTATTAAATAATGTAACCTTTTTAAATTATTTTAATAAAATATTCAAATTCAATAACATCGTTTTAGATACTTCATTCAATTATATGAGTTTAATTATAATGTTTTAAATACAACATTTTGAGTATGTCCAAATACTCGTTCACAAAATCTGAATTATCTCCATTTACATGATTTATTTTCATATTATTTTTTCACAATGAAGAAGAATATGGAAGTTCGGGCATAGTAAATGACTTGCATATTCTTCTTCATCTTTGATGAGATGTTAAAAAATAATAATGTTTGAAATATTTGAACTTTATATTCATCATATAAATTTTACAACATTTCAAATATTAAATTTAATTATTAGAATTTAATTACATTGTTTTGAATATTATTGTTAAATCAATTCTTTGAGTTTAATAAAAATGTCTTAAACACATTATTTGAATTAAACGAAAATTTTGAAAATTAGTAAAATGAATTATTTGAATTTTAAAACATTGTTTAAAATATTTGAACTCATCATCAATCATTCATATATATTTAATTTAATTATAAGATTTTATTTATAATATTTAATTTAATTATAAAAATAATATAACGTTATTCAGAATATTATTGTCTAATCAATTATTTGAGTCAATTAAGAATGTTTTAAATTCATTATTTGAATTAAACGAAATTTTTTAAAATAGTGAATTATTCGAATTTAATAATTTTGTTTTAAATAGTTTAACCAATTATTTGAATTTAAAAACATTGTTTAAAATATTTGAACTCATCATCAATCATTCATTTATATTTAATTTAATTAAAAGATTTTATTTATAATATTTAATTGAATTATAAGAATAAAATAACGTTATTTTGAATATTATTGTCTAATCAATTATTTGAGTCAATTAAGAATGTTTTAAATTCATTATTTCAATTAAACGAACTTTTTGAAAATAGTGAAATTAATTATTCGAATTAAGTGTAATAGGTCATTACTTTTTATTTATAAAAATGCTTAAATATATTTTTAATAAAAATAATTTTAAAACGTTAAAAAACATTAATCTAAAAACATTGTTTTAAACAGTTGAATCAATTGTTCTAATTGAATAACATTGTTTTGAATGCATGGTTTGATAAAAAATTGTGTTCAATAGCAATGATTTAAATATTTGAATTTCATATTCAATATTTGAATTTACCATAATTATTTTTAATGTTTTAATGAATTATTAGAATTATATGACATTATTTGGAATATTATTGTTTAAGGAATTATTTGAGTTTAATAACAAAGATTAAAATAGTTCAATTCATTATATTTATTTATTTATTTATTTATTTAATATATATACATTTTTATTTATAGCATAATACATTTGAATCATTTATACATATGGAAAACTTTTATATTTCTCTCCATAAAAGAGACTGTGCTCTTGTGCTTGGAGAGGGACTTACACTCGTAGTTTAATGTTATATAATAAAAGATATAATAGTCTTTTTTTGTATTTTTTTTTCAAGATTTAAATGTAATATGCATTAATTTTTTTCTTAATTATTTTTATAGTTTTGCTGAAATTGCTTGGTGTTGCATTTTGGAGTAGAAAAATCGTTAGAGAATTTCGATGATAATATTTTTTTAATTTAAATAATTGTCACCCTTAAGTATTTGAAAAATGTATTATTTATATTATAAATTGGTATTTTGAGTTTATGGAGACAAAAAGGACACATTTGAATTTAACAATATTATTTTGAATAGTTATATCAAATGCCCAGACTTCCATATTCTTCTTCATCTTTGATGAGATAAATAAAATTTGATTTTAATGTAAGAAACATATTAAAAATAATAATGGACCTTAAGTTTGATAATTTTTTTCAGGATTCAAGATGTTTTCTTCACTTATTTTTGGGTTATTGCTGGTCGGGATGTCCTGGGTGCATCCTGCTGTGATCAATATACCTTCGGATCCAGAGGCTTTCAGGAACTTTTTGCTTGAAACCTTGGATGGACACTACACGGGTAAAATATTTTACTTAACAATACAGTAGAACCTCGATATAACGGACTGATTGTCTGTTAAACCCGAAAGTTCGTTTAACACGCTGATTGCCGACCTGAAAAGCTGAATATCATGAGATAGCCAAACTACTGTTTTTCTTTAAATTTTAACTGTACTCATATAACTTTGTAAAGTGTGCCATTGGTTTTAATATTATCTCAGCAGGTTTTATAAAATATAAATATTTATTACGCGGTAACCCGTGATCGGCCATCGGCTGACGAGCCGGATCACGCGTATACGCGTGACCAGCAATTAAAAATAGTTTTTTTGTTTGATAGAGTCGGTCGAATTAAATTTGTATAAAATATTTTAAATATTTATTTCTTTGAAATGAATGAAAAATATTTTTGTTTTTATGATTTACACAAATATTTCAATTTCATACTATTTCTGTGAGCCTAAGCGGCTAATTACTAGAAAAAGGTATCAAGTTGTGGTAGAGTGGGTTTGAACCGAGAAACTCTGACTTAAGAGCCTGCGACACTAACCACGGAACCACAACCCTACATTATTATGTATTACATTCATATGTATACACATATCGCTCCCTCCTTTCAACAACGTCGTATATCAAAAATCGTCAATTTTCAGTTGTGCATGTTTTCGGAATGCCCAGAAAGTGTACTGTACCCCAGCAAAAGCGGCATATTTTTAACTTAATATTTACCTGCTACAGGGCAGAAAGTGATGTTTTTGCATTTTGAAGAAAGGGTATTGTTTAATTTTTTTAAATATAAGTACTTAATATTTTTCAAACGGAGAAAAAACATTCAGGTTTTACATAAAAGATCTGTTGCACAGTAAAAAATTCAATAAGGGGCTTGATATTTACTTGTTATGCATTTTATAATTTTCTATTCTTTATATATGTTTTTAACCTGCACCCTTATTTGTTTCTGTAAGTTTGTTGATGAAAGACTAATTGATAGAAAACATTCAAACAATATGTTTTGCACTGTATTTCATTTCTTGTAATATGTTGAAACCTGCTATTTAAACATTAAAATAAAATAAAAAAATATCTGAAGTTAGCCTGTTTTTTTTTTAAATATTATATATCCAAAAAAACTAACAAACCATAACGCCGCTTCACTACAGGGACATAGAGATTAGAACGACATACCACACTATCTTTGCAAATAATTTTCGCCTCTTCCATTTTCATGGCGTTGTATTAATTATCGAATTTTTTTTTTTAATATAGTTACATTTTTAAATACAACATAATACAATTTCTAAACATTTATACATATGGCAAACTTATAGTTTTAGATTCGCTGTGCCTGTCCAAAAAAGAAACTGAGCTCTTGTGCTTGGAGAGGGACTTACACTCAAGGTTTAGAGTTTTATATAATATATGGTATAATAGTCTTTTTATGTATTTTTGTTTTCAAGATTTATATGTAATGGGTATTATATTTTTCTTATGAATTTTTATATCTTCAATTTTTTAAATTTCTTTAGGGAGTTTATTGAAATATTTAATTCCCAAATACTTGAAGTTTTGTTGAAATTGTTAAGTTTTACATTTTGGAGCTGAAAAATCATTTAAGAATCTCGAAGATAAACTTTTTGTAAATTCAAATATTTGTCACCCTTTAGTAATTGAAAAATTGCGTTTTAAAAAAAATGGTTTCTATGTATGTATAATTTATTATTATTTATTATTTATACATCTCCTCATACATACCCGTAAATTATTCCGACTTTTGACCTCACCCTTCAAATTTACCCCACTTTTTCTTTGTTTCTATTTTTACCTACATTGGCCATATGTATTCTTGCTACCATTTTTCCTTACTCATTCGTTTCACATGTCCAAACCATCTCAACACACGTTATTGAACCATAAATAAAAGTGACCAACAATGTACTTTCAGAGCCGGACAATGAATTGCTCGCCGAGAAACAGAATGTATGGGAGAGGAGCGGCAAATGGGAAGGAGATATAGTCCTGACCGAAGGCCAGATACAGGGTCTGGTGGACGACTACTCTGGCATGAGGAACGCAATCACGGACACTACTAAACTCTGGACCGACAAAACTGTATACTACAAGATTGCCAACTCTTTCAGTGAGTAGATGTCTCTAGTGAAGTTCTAGTGATTCAAGAACAAGGTTTCTAAATTGGTTTATATATATAGAACTTCCAAGAATTTGAATAGTGTGGTTGTCACTAATGGGTAGAGTTAGTAAATGTTACACGTGCGTAAAGTGATCACTTAAACTACCCTATGACGGTGGTCAGCCCCGTAAATGCCCAGACTTCCACATTCGTCTTCATCTTTGATGAGATGTCAAAAAATATTATGAAAAGGGTCTCTGTTTAATAAAAGCTTTCTCAATCCAACATACATAGATGGGTGTCGTAAACTCATACGAACTGTGTTTCATCTCAAACATACTCATATTGATCATATATCTAGGAGTATAATTGAATATATTTTTACAACATTTTGAATGTGTCCAAAAAAAATTTCACAAATCTGGATTATCTCCAATTATAGGAGTTATTTTTCATATTATTTTTTGAAAATAGATTCACCAAAAGATGTCTCTAGTGAAGTTCTAGTGATTCAATAACAACGTTTTGAAATTGGTTCTTAAATACAGAACTTCCAAGAATTTAAGTAGTGTGGTTGTCAATTACGGGTAGACTGGTGAATGTAACAAGTGTGTAAAGTGACACTTAACCACTCCATGAAGGTTCGTAATCCCTGTAAAAACCCAGACGTCCATTTTCTTCTTCATCTTTGTTGAGATGTTAAAAATTTATAATATATGTTCCCTAATTCTTGTTTAAGTCATGCCAATGTAAGGACTTACACAGTTGCAGGTTGATATTTATTTCTTGAATATTTTTCGATACTTTGTGACACATTTTATAAACTTACAATGATTAAAGAAAACACTTGTTTTTTACCACATGAGTTTTGTTATAGACTACATGTTTCAGAAGTTAAAAATTCCATCATTCAGGTCTGTATAATAACTAAAATATAAAATATGAAATTGTTCTATAAATAAGGAGAGGGGAAAGTACTTTCCCCTCTCCTTATTTATAGAACAATATTATATTTTAGTTATTATACAGACCTGAATGATGGATGTTTAACTTCTGAAACATGTAGTCTATAATAAAACTCAAGCGGTAAAAAACAAGTATTTTCTTTAATCATTGTAAAATGTCTTACCACAAAGTTAATGCCGAAACAATAAATAAAATATTTTAAAAACTTAATAAAGTAAAACAAATTTGTTTTTACCACATTTTGTATATGTTTTTATAAAATATTTAATATTATTTTACTATGCAGGTTCTGACCAAAAAACAATGATCAAAGCGGCCATTGATGATATTGGTGCAAATTCTTGCATCAAATTCCGTCCAAGATGTTTCTTCCATGCCAACTACATTAATATTGTTGTAAGTATTGTCATTAATGCCTTTTTGAAATCAGTCATAATGGGGGAACATTAAACGATTTTAAGAAAAAGTGGTATTTACTAAGTAAAACTTGTATTAAAAAAAATCTGTATCCATTTGTCTTAGGTATTAAAACATTACAATAAATGTCATTCAAATGCAGATTCAAACTTAAAATAAATAAATATTGTTTTTTTTTGACAACTCTATATAACTAACTAACTAACTAACCATCACGCCGCTTCCCCGCAGGGGTAGGCAGAGAGAATAGAGCGCCACACCACTCTGTCCTTGCAAACATTCTTCGCCTCTTCCACGTTCATGCATCTCCTCATACATACACGCCGATTGTTACGACTCCTAACCTGACCATTTTCAAGTATTTGGCATACCTGATTGTGCCATGTTTTTTCTCGGTCTTCCTCTTCTTCTTTTCCCACTAACATAAATTTGTTTTACCGTTCTATCCTCACTCATTCGTTCTACATGTCCAAACCATCTCAACACACCTTTCTTAATTTTATCGATAATGCTTATCTCAGCTTTGCATTCCTTCCTTTTTTCACTATTCGCACATCTATCTTACATCGTTTTGTCGCACATTCTTCTGAGAGATTGCATTTCGACTGCATTCAGTCTACGGGGGGGGGGGCATCTCAATATGAAGAGGAATAAGTACATAATTTTTATATTTAAGCTTTACTAATACCATTATTTCTTTAAATCTACTGTGCCACGTGTTTCGATGCCTTCCGCATTATTTTCAAACACCTTTGAAAACACCATTTGTGATTACAGATTTCGGAAATCATTCCATCATTAGTTCATTGAAATAAAATTATTACGATTTGATTTAATAATAATAAAAAACCCTTATCCGCACCCCAATGGTGCATAGGGCACTGCATCATATAAACGCCGTGTTATCTTGATCGTTTACACATGAAGGAAAGGTGATCAGCCCTCCGCTTCAGGTACCAGTCCAGGGTAATATTGGATAAATATTACAGTGAAAAAATCACTTTTATTTATTTGACCCCCCCCCTGGGAATCGAACCCGGGACCTCCAGAACGGTAGCGGAGCGTGCTGACCATTACACTACGGATGCGGACAATTGATTTTCAAATTGATTTTAGTGGATGATAAGGAGAGTGTTTTATTACCATACCATAAAGTTATCAATGCTTTTAATATACAGAATGTACTCACTTCAAATCAACTGTCAACTGTCAAATTGACAGTCTGTAGAAACAATGTTGCCAGCTTAAAAAATAAACCTTAAAAAAATACCTTTTATCTGTACAATGAAAATGTTGTAAATAAATAATATTATTTTTTGACATCTCATCAAAGATGAAGACGAATATGGAAGTCTGGGAATTTACAAGGATGACGACCGTCATAGGTTCAGTTTTAAGTGTTCAGTTTTTTTTTTTTAATCGTTATCCGCACCCCAATGATGCATAGGGCACTGTGTCATATAAACGCAGTGTTATCTTGATCGTTTACACATGAAGGAAAGGTGATCAAGCCTCCGCTTCAGGTACCAGTCCATGGTAGTATTGAATAAATATTACAGTGAATAAATCACTTATATTTATTTTACCCCCCTTGGGAATCGAACCCGGGACCTCCAGTATGGTAGCCGAGCGTGCTGACCATTGCATTAAAGAGGCGGACAAGTGATCACTTTACACACGTGTAACATTCACCAATTCTACCCATTATTGACAACCACAACTACTCAATTTTTTAAAACATATACATGTTTGTGTATAGTATGTTCAGGTTCTCTACATCCTATGTGCCCATACCAATTTTATACGTGTGTCAAGTGATCACTTAACCGGTTAACTGCCAAGAGCGTCTTAAGACGCATAATTTTCTGTGAACGGAGCGCCGCTCATACAAAAATTACGTCTTAAGACGCGCCGTTTTAAATGGGCTTTTAGTAAAGAAAATCAATTATTTAAAATGTACAAATATATTGAACGCATAGTGACATCTATTGAGAGTATCTTTGCATACTTAGAATTGAAACAGAATTTGTTTTTACCACTTTAAACGTAAATTAAAGAGAGCTTTGTCGTCGGAACAACTAATGGCGCTCAGGGTTGTCCAATAATCCCCGAGTTGCCGTCACTGCCGAATCTGATGACAGTGATTTTAGTGTCGATTCTGATGATTTTTAATTTTTCAAATTTTTAAAATCAAAGTGTGTGTGTGTACTTTTAATATTAAACTAGCATAAACAATTTCTTTTGACATATAATTTTGTTTTCATATTTTCTATGACAAATTTTATGACAACCTTGCACCATAAACAATTAATTTTATAATTATGGATAAATGACTGAACGACTGGCGCGCTCTTCATTTATTTGGCAAGTTTTATAAATCAACGTTAATACACTTTTAATAACAATATGTTTAGAAGGTTTTATTTTTGACGTAAAATTCGCGGCGTGCTGGGTACCGCCATACATGTACCTGCCGGCAGTTAACCGGTTAAACCAGCCTATGACGGTCGTAAGCCCCGTAAATGCCCAGACTTTCATAATCTTCTTCATCTATGTAGAGATGTCAAAAAATTATATAAAAATAACTCTTATTAGAGATAATCCAGATTTTGTGAACAAGTATTTGGAGATTTTTTATTGATTCGGCATTAACTTTGTGGAATGACATGATTATTTTAATTAAACTAACCACTTGAATTGTTTTAATTTGTACCAGAAGATGAAAACAATTGTCGTTTTTGAAATTAGTCGTAAATAAAAATAAAACTCAATTCAATGATTAAAGAAAACACTTGTTTTTTACCACTTGAGTTTTATTACAGACTACATGTTTCAGAAGATAAACTTCCATCATTCAGGTCTGTATAATAACTATATGTTATTAATTATACAGACCTGAATGATGGAAGTTTAACTTTTGAAACATGTAGTCTATAATAAAACTCAAGTGGTAAAAAAACAAGTGTTTTCTTTAATCATTGTAACATGTCTTACCACAAAGTTAATGCCTAAACAATAAATAAAATAACTCTTATTGGAGATAATCCAGATTTTGTGAACAAGTATTTGGAGACACTAAAAATTTTGTGAAATAAATAATGTTTCAGAACACTGATTCCGGATGTTATTCCATGGTGGGCATGACTGGAGGATCACAGGTTCTGAACTTGGAGAACGGATGCTTCCTTCACGGCATCATCATCCACGAGATATTGCACGCTCTTGGGCATTACCATATGCAGAGCACATGGAGCCGGGACGACTATGTGGCGATCGTATGGAACAAAATCAAGCCAGGTAACAATTACTTAGTAATTCATTCAAACCCTTAACCGCACCCCAATGGTGCATAGGGCACTGCGTCATATAAACGCAGAGTTATCTTGATCGTTAACACATTAAGGGAAGGTGATCAGCCCTCCGCTTCCGGTACCAGTCCAAGGTAATATTGAATAAATATAAAGTAGAAAGATCAATTATATTTATTTGACCCTCCCTGGGAATCGAACCCGGGATCTCCAGTACGGTAGCCGAGTGTGCTGACCATTACACTACGGAGGCGGACAAGTAATACTGGATTATTCATCCTACTGATATTTTTTTTATTAGTAACATACGGGCGGCACAAATTAAACACCCTATCGGAAGATGTCGTAGTTTTTGCAAATGACATCGTATCTAAATCATATTTTACATTTCGCTCATTCCTTTCAAGAACGTCATAAATCAAAAAACTTGATTATTCAGGAGAACGTTTTTAAAGTTTAAAAATATAATACAATGTATTAAAAATAAATATCAAGCCACTTATTGAACTTTTTAGAGTGCAACAGATCTTTTTAGGTAAAACCTGAAGGTGTTTTTTCCATTTGAAAAATATTTAGTATTTTTTTTTTAAATAATTAAATAATACATTTTCTTCAAAATACATAAACAACACTTTCTGTCCTGTAACGGGTAAATATTAAGTTTAAAATATGCCTATTTTTTGGGATATAGTACATTTTCTGGGCATTTCAAAAACACGCACAACTGAAAATTGACGATTTTTGATTTATGACGTTCTTGAAAGGAGTGAGCGATTTGTGATCTAAACAGCTGCAGTTTACCTGTATACCCAAAATTTATGCCTGTTTTATCAATTTATTTGTATACTGCAGCTATTAAATTAACAAATGTTAAATATAATTGGCGTACAACGCCATTGGCAAAAATTTTAAAATCTTCCGATAGAGTGATTATTTTTGTTTCTTGAATGTTTTTCGCAGATACTTTGTGGTACATTTTATAAACTTTATGAAATAAAACAACTTTGTATTAACCACTTTTTATTGGATATCATTTAGGAGTTTTTTCCGTTTTTTAAATCGCATTTTTTTAAATCACAATTTCATATGGTGTACGGAGTGCGTGGAAGTTTTTAGCATAGTAAGGGAAGGGTATTTAACTTTAACTAACTTTGAGTATTTCAATGTTTTAAAATTAGTACATAAACCCTGATGATGACAAGGTTTTTGTCGAAACTGGTTGGAAAAATTGTACCAATAAAAACGGGTTAAAAGTTGTTTTATTTTATAAATTTGATTAATTTTGCGCCATCTTGTATTTTTGTAACTAAAATTTATATTATATTACAAATAATTGTAAGATAAAAATGATCATTTAATTCTTAATATCGATGTAAAACTTATTTTTAGCACAGCCCTGAAGAAATCCCTAACATACTGTCCAAAATGTACTTGATAATTTTATAAATCATGACATCAGATCCGAGGAATCCGGTATTTCTCGCTAGGGCTGATATTTTCATAGCCAAAGGATTTGATTCACGATTTTTTTTATTAAAGGTGTGGAAAACAATTTCAACAAGTATACATCAGCCCAGGTGACCCTCTTCGATGTCCCTTACGACTATGGCAGTGTGATGCACTACTCTCCATATGCATTTAGTATCGATGGAAACAAGACCATCGTGCCATTGCAGGTAATATGTTTTTAAATTTTCTTCGTATTTCTTCTTCTTTATGTGCCTTGTCAGGTCTCTCTAGCGTTGGTGATCACTCTGGCAAAGGCTTCACGGTCCTGCGCCAGCTGGAACAACTCTTCCACTTCTCTTATCCCGGTCCAGTCGCGGATGTTGCAAAGTCTCCAAGTCTGTTTTCTGCAAGCTCCTCACAGTCCTTCTATCTTTCCCATCATGATGATATTTTGATTCTAGTATTTCTCTACTCCGTAGTGTAATGGTCAGCACGCTCGGCTACCGTTCTGGAGGTCCCGGGTTCGATTCCCAAAGGGGGTAAAATAAATATAAGTGATTTTTTCACTGTCATATTTATTCAATATTACCCTGGACTGGTACCTGAAGCGAAGGGCTGATCACCTTTCCTTCATGTATAAACGATCAAGATAACACTGCGTTTATATGACGCAGTGCCCTATGCACCATTGGGGTGCGGATAAGGGTTTTATTATTATTATTATTATTTCTCTACACGAAATACATGACCAGATATAAAATCTTCCCAACATTGATACAAGAGTTCTCTGTGTGATCCAGCTCTTCTTGCAGGGTTAATCACTTTTCCTTCATAAGTTAACAATCAAGATAACACTGAGTTTATATGATGCAGTGCCCTATGCACCATCGAGTGTGGATATGGGTTTGAAGAAAAATAATGTATTATCACACCGTTCGCGCCTTCGGGGCGTAAAAATGAAAATGGCGAAAAAAGAAGGAAAAAAACGAAATGGCGGTTGAATAATATTGTGGAGTTCAATTAGTTCTCGGGAAGTTCGCAAAGAAAGAATCGCGGGGAAAAGAACTAACATTAAGTGCTGAACACATTACCAACTTTAAGAAAACTAACCCGAATCACTCCGGTAAAATTCAAGCTAACGACTTCATCATTTGTGACCCTATCCACCCAGAGAATATAAAGCATTCTGCAGTCAAGCCATATTTCAAAACCTTCAACCCGATTTACCTTTAGGGTCCAGGTCTCAGAGCTATATAGCAAATTGGACTACACATAGTATTTTATGAGTTTCTGTAGAAGTTTAATTCGAAGATCTTCATTGCAGAAGAGCACTCTCATTTTACTGAACTATCAGACCCGCTCAGCTCTATGGTTCCGAATGCTGGACGATGTAAAACACCTACTTTAGGCAACTAGAAAACGTTGAAATGCGAATGCTTATATGGTCAGCTGGAGTGTCTCTTAGAGGCAAAATAAAGAGTTCACACATTCGTGGAAGCCTGGGTGTAACTGACATCAATAATAAGGTAGAAGAAAGGCAATTGAGATAGTTTGGGCACATAGAACGTAGAAAACCTGTTCATATTGTAAACCAGGCGATAGTTATGGATATTCTTCAAAGATATCCAGAGTAAGACCAAAAAATTCATGGATAATACATAAAATAACATGATTCGAAGGCATGACCTAGGTGACGTTGTATATGATAAATGGACCTACAACCTGAGGATGAGGAGAACTGACCTTAACAGTCTACAAAAGCGATAAGTTGAGATGAAGCAAGGAAAAAGATACAAGTATAAATCGGGGACGTTGTGAGGAGTTTTTTCAGATTCTTCTACATTCTTTACTCATACTTTATCTTTTTCAGACTACCTCTTTGACGATTGGCCAACGAGATGGAATGAGCACATCAGACGTCAGAATACTCAACAAATTATACAACTGTTGACATAAAAATGTTGACATCCATACAAAAATATTATATCATTAAAAATCTTGAAAAAAAACAACACTTGTGGAAAAAAATACAATTATAAAATAAATATTTTGAATATTGTTAAGTAGATAATGTTTTAGTATTAATCACTCACGATAAAGAAGCGGTTAGCTTCGAAACCGGTAGATATTATAATTAAGTTATAATGAAATATTTATAGTGATTTTAAAACTAAATTACGTCTTGATTATAAAATGGAAAATTACAAAGTTAGTGCTTCAAAAATAAATTATATATTTTTGCTTGTATTCAATTTATTTTTTAAATAATTTTTGTCTTTTGTAGAGGTGAAGGCTAAATTGTTGTTATAAAATTATATTAATTTTTTAAGTGGTGGATGACCTGTATTGTGAATAAATATCAATAAAAATGACAGTTTTCGTTTGTTCAAAATCTCACATCTCCCAAATTTATGCTCCTTATATAAGATAAATTTATTATCTCCCAAAGACTGCTTTGAAATTTTAACACATAGCAATCGAATACGCATAAACCTGTGACAGAGGGAAATATGTTTTGTTTCAAAAACAATTTTAACTGGAATGGCAGCTCCATCTGTTGAAAGTAACAGTATCTCACACAATACTGAACATTTCTCATGGCGGATGGCTTGCTTCTTGACATCAGCTCTCGCATTTTATCGTTTTCGATCGCATGGTTATTTCACAGATTTTTTATATTTTCATTGTGTAAGTATTGTAAAATGAAATAAATAAGAAATGCATGCTTTGTATATTTCTTTACTATTTAACCAAACTGAGCCACAGCAACGCGTGGCCAGGTACAGCTAGTACCGAATAAAGAAATTGAAGAAATGAAATACCCAGAAAATTTTGGCAAGATCAAGTATTTCAAATATTTGAAAGTGGTCAGCTCAGAAAGATACAGATTTGTATGTAGAAGAGGCAAAGAATGTTTGCTAAGACAAATTGGTGTGGCATTCTATTATTTCTGCCTACCCCTGTTTAAAAGCAGCGTGATGCTTAGTTAGTTAGTTAAGAAATGAAATACGTTTTATTATTTATGGATTTCCGTTTAATTTGCAGAACTCCATTTTAATTTATGTATTAATTGTTAAATACACCACAGATTTCTTAAAACATTCGTTTGAAATGCTATATCTAGGCGAAACAATTTACAGAATATTGATTTATATGTGTTTTTCAACAATAAAATACGTTTTATTATTTCAAACGTTCAAAATAGTAAAAATAGTTTTACTTTTCACCTGTAGATGCAAACATCTGTAGTTTTCGAAACTAGTCGTGTGTAATGAAATTAAACTCAATAAGTGATAGTAATAAGTGGTAGTAAACTCACAAGTGTTTAATTTTTTTTTAAATAATCAACATATCATTCCACAAAGTTAATGCCGAATCAATAAATAATATCAATTATGTTTTGAATATTGAAAGCATTAACTTTGTGGATCATATTGGTATTTTATTTCGAGAAATAAAAAAATACTTTGTGTTCCGATCCACTCACATTGGACGTGTGACAATGCGAGTGGATCAGAACACAAAGTATTTTTTAAATTTTTTTATTTCTCGAAATAAAATATCAATTTTCTTCATTTACGCAAATTGTAACCGTGATCTTTTGTACGCATTTTAAAATTTAAATTTTGTAAGCATATTAAATTTTAAATTACGTACAATAAAATAATAGCTTTTGTTTTTTTGCAAGAAATTTTGTATTTTTTTGCAAGCAATGTTTTCAAACGATACAAAAAAGACAAAATTACACTCATATAGGACACTTATCTCGGTTTAGCATAGGAATTTATTTATTCATAAAAAAATTAAATAACTAACCACCAAGTCGCTTTCCGCAGGGGACAGCAGAGAGAATAAAACTCCACACCACTCCAATCTTCGCCTCTTCCATATTCATGCATACCCGCCGATTATTAACTCCTGACTTGACAACCTTCAAGTGTTTGAACAACTTGATCATGCTAATATTTTCTTGGTATTTCATTTCATTAATTTCTTTATTTGGTACTATCTGTACTCGGCCACGCGTCTGTGGCCCAGTCTGGTTAAATAGTAAGGAAAGAAGATATAAAGCATACATTTCTTCTTTATTTCACTTCACAATACCTGTGCAATGAAAATATTAAATCAATAAAAACGTGAGAGTAGATGTCAAGAAGCAAGCTATCCGCCATGAGAAATGTTCAGTTTTACGTGAGATACTGTTACTTTCAACAGACTGTCATTCTAGTTAGAAAATAGTTTTTCAAACAAAACATTTCTCAAAGTCACAGGTTTATGGGTATTCGATTGCAAAGTTTACCTCGGTGTTCTTATGCTCCTATTTTTTCAATTACAAAAAAACCTGCATCAATTGTATGTATTTGTACACTAGTGTAGTGGCTAGTATGCTGCAGGTCCCGGGTTCGATTCCCAGTGGGGTCAAAATAAAAATTAAATTTCAAATATTAGTGTTAAAATGATCGATTTGACTGTGTGTTGCCTTTTGTATGCTACGCTGTTCTTCTCGCCGATAGTAGAGAAGACACTTTATTCATTTAACCAACTAATTAATAATGTAATTAATTGATTCAGTCAGTTTGTGGTAAAAAGTATCCATTTTATTTATAAGAAATATTGGTATTTACTAAGTAATTAAAAAAAAACTTATTAATAGTCGCACCGTTTCCCCGCAGGAGTAGGTTGAGAAAATAGAACTTCACATCAATCTGCCTTTGCAAACAATCAACGCCTTTTCCACATTCATGCATCTCCTCATACATACCCGCCGATTATACTGACTCTTGACCTAATCACGTCCAAGTGTTAACAATAAGTTATCATGCAAAGTTTTTATAATTTTTATATTTTATTTTAAAAAAATACTTTTGACTTGTAATCTTTGACAAATAATTTATATGTATTTTTTTTACATCTCATCGAAGATGAAGAAGAATATGGAAGTCTGGGCATTTACGGGGCTGAAGACCGTCACAGGCTGGTTTAAGTAAAAAACCAAAACCAGCCTATGACGGTCGTCAGCCCCGTAAATGCCCAGACTTCCATATTCTTCTTCATCTTTGATGAGATGTCAAAAAATAATATGAAAAATGACTCCTATAATTGGAGATAATCTAGATTCGTGAACAAGTATTTGGACACACTCAAAATATTGTAATTTATATGTAGGTGTATTAAACATTAAAAAAAAAACATTTTACAGAAAAAAAATTAATGTATTGACGCACGAATATCGTTTAAACTTATATAAGATATAGGATAAATTACTTGTTTTTTTTTTAAATTAAATTGTAATTTATGTAAATAATTTAGCAAATGTAATCCTATTAAAACGAAACGTCAAGTACCATGTGTTAACCCTATAAGACGAACACTGGGCTGTTCAAATTTGTTTTAACTCTTTCCGGTCCCCCAAAATTTAAAATAATTATCTAGGTAAACAGTTACATTCCAATTGGAAAAATCTTTTGTCCTCTGCTCCACTGTTGTAATAGATACGAGTGACAAAAATGTAAGCTTAGAATTTAAATAAATAATACTAATGATGAAAAAAATTCGAATAACATCCGACATGGGACTAAAGAGGAAAAAATCGATGCCGAATGAGATTCGACATTGGACCAGTAAGGGTCGGACACAAGTTTTATCTTGATCATCCGACTCTTACTGGTCCAATGTCGAATCTCATTCGACATCGATTTTTTGTAGGATGTTATTCGATTGGCGTATGGAATCGGAAGTAGAGCAGACACCGCTGCCACAAAAAACGCGCTTAGAGTGTCAGAAATGAAGACTCTAAGAAGCATAACAGGCAAGAGTCTTCGAGATAGAATCAGAAATGCCAGGATCAGGGAAATATGCGAGATCGAAGATGTCGTTAGGGGGGGAAGGCAACGAAGGAGACATTGGTACGCGCATGTGAGGAGAATGGAACCATCCAGACTCCCCCACATCGCACTGTACGGCTAACCCCATGGTAGACGACTCCCGGGCAGACCACCAAAGAGATGGGTCGTTGCAGGAGGATAAACCCTCTTAAAACCAGGCCGTAAGGGTTAATGTCTTTCTTCTTCTGTGCGTGTCATGTCAGGTGCCCCCGACGTCGACTATCACTTGAGAGGGATTGTCCTTGTCTTGGGCAGCTCTAAACAGCGCCTCAACTCTCCTGATCCCCATCTGATCTCATATATTCCTAAGCCAGGAGATCTGTCTTCTGCCCACACCTCTTCTTCCTTCTATTTTGTCTTTGATGATTAGATGCAATAGCTCGTACTTGTCTCCTCTCAGCACATGCCCCAGATAGGACACCTTTCGGACCTTGAAATCAATCAGCAACTGTCTCCAAAGGTTTTAGGCATGATTCGAAATAATTATATGTTAGAAGTAGATTTTGTATATGAATTTAAATAATATACAAATGTATAGTTTTTTTTATTTATTATTTACTTTTTTACATACGATTATTTAAATCACAATTTATACACACTTGGATTTATTTTTTTGCAGAGACCTTATGTGTCTTGTCGGTGGAGTTCTTTTTTAATACATTTTACTGTTTTTAACGATTTTAACCTAATAAAGACACAAAACAGAAAAAAAATTAAACATTTTACAATTTTCATAAAATTAACTCTTGATCATTTACGCATTCCTTTATTTTGCCTTTGTTCCATATTTTATTTTGACCTTTAATGTTGGCAACATTATAGAAATGTTTGGAACGATATATTGCAGCGTTCGACTCCCATATTTATTGTTAATTCTTAGGACTATCAAACCTTCGTTGTGTGTAAATCTCAAAATGTTGGTTGAGGACCTCTTCTACTGCTTATTAGTATGGGAAAGTCCTATATTCTCTGAAACGAAAGATTTTTTTTTTCAAATTCAAGTAAGATTTACTATCAATTTCTCTCTGTGTTTGTGATGGATTTTTCCCATTTTTCTTCCCCATCTTTACTATTCTACCTGCAGACCAGCCTCGTAAAGTAGAAGCTTTGCAGTTTATTCCTTTTTATAAATGTTTATGACATACACTTTGTTTTGATGATAATGTCCTCACGGGGTCAAAAGGGTAAGGGTAAACGAAATTTTTGAGGCTATTTCGAGGATTTTTTTAAAATATTGGTTTGGTAAATATTGGTTTGAAAGGGTTTAACCCACGTGGATATGTTTTAATGATACACATAGAACAAATTTACTATAAATAGACAACAAAATGGCGGTTATAAATCATAAAACTATCAGCAGTAGAAAGAGTGAGTAAGTTTCCCATAATAAGATATTATTTTTAATAAAATCCACTTAAATTTATAACCGAAATAAAATAAAATCATTTTATAACATTGTTTTTGTTATTTAATCAATTATTTGAATTGAATAATATTGTTTTCAATAGTTTAATCGATTTTTTGAGTTTTAAAACATTGTTTTTAATATTTTAATAAATTATTTGAATTTAGATAAACAAGACCGTACTTTTAATTTAAAAAAAATGTCTGAATATGTTACCGAAATAAAAAAAATAAACACACTTTTTCAACATCACTTTTAATAGTTTAATCATTTTTGTGTTTGAGTTTAAAAACAATGTTTGAAATAGTTAAATTCATTATTTTAATTTAACAACACTCATTTGATTTCTTGAATGTTTTCCGCAGATACTTTGTGGCACATTTTATAATATCTTTATAAAATTAATTAACTTTGTTTTCACCACTTTTTCAAAAACTGGTGAAACAAATGGTTATTTAGTTTTTAAAGATAACTGATTTAATTAGTGCAATCAAATAATTTGTTTTGAAAACATTGTTTCTAATAGTTTTATTAATTTTATTTGAGTATGATTTCACAAATTTATTCGGCAGTCACATTTTTATTTATCCATCTTTAATTTAATTTTACTCGGTAAATACTACATTTTCTTAAATTAATTGTAAATAGTTGTATTTACCTAGTAAAATTTATTATTTATTTGGGTTTAATTAAATGTTTACTTTACTTAAAGAAAACACTTGTTTTTTACGACTTGAGTTTTATTAAAGACCACATGTTTCAGAAGTTAAACTTCCATTATTCAGGTCTGTATAATATTGAGTTATTTTATTTTGTCCGCTTCCGTAGTGTAATGGTCAGCACGCTCGGCTACCGTTCTGGAGAGGTCCCGGGATCGATTCCCAAGGGGGGTAAAATAAATAAAAGTGATTTTTTTCACTGTCATATTTATTCAATATTACCCTGGACTGGTACCTGAGGCGGAGGGCTGATCACCTTTCCTTCATGTGTAAACGATCAAGATAACACTGCGTTTATATGACGCAGTGCCCTATGCACCATTTGGGTGCGGATAAGGGTTTTATTATTATTATTTATTATTAAATGTTAAATTAAAAACTGATACTAAGAGTCTACTAAGTTGTATTTTAAAAACTAACTAACTAACTAACCATCACGCCGCTTCCCCGCAGGGGTAGGCAGAGAGAATAGAGCGCCACACCACTCTGTCCTTGCAAACATAGTGGCATTTTCAAACGATTAATTACAAAACAAAGTGTTTAAAGTGAAAAAAATATGCATGGCATCAA
>NW_028280892.1:45000-110000 GCF_059751285.1 Brachycentrus maculatus
ACTCTTCTCCAGTTAATGCATAGTAAAAATTATATTTAAAATTCTTTACGGAGTGTGTGGAAGTTTTTAGTAAGGGAATGTAATTAATTATGAGTATTTTTATGTTATTAAGGTTTTAGAATTTAATAAACCCTGATGATGACAAGGTTCTTGTACTAATAATAAAAAAAGTGTTTTTTTTGGAATCTGAGCCCGCCATCCATCCGCAGCAGTTATAGAGTCCTGAGGGACTCTCTGTCAGCTGCACATAGAGGAAAATCTTCAAAATATTTCTGAAGAAATAAATATTGCTCTATTCAATTAATGAGGGGGGAGGAGGATGTACGGACAGAGGCCGACACTTCGTCCCCACCCCTCGGGATCCCCTCATTACCTCTTTTACTTTTAATAAAATAAAAACAATAAAATAAAACGACAAAAAAATAAAAAAAATAACAATGTTTCCAAAAATAAAAATAAAAAACAAAATACAATTTAAGACGAACACAAACAATGACTTAAAGACTAAAGTAATAGAGAACTAGTAACTAATATTAAAAAAAAAACACTGCTAAAAAAAGTGGTTAAAACAAATTTATTTAATTTTATAAAGTTTGTATCTGATACTTTTATGGACTATGACGTCGGATCTTTCTCTCTAGAATATCTAACGCCGATATATCGGATTTTGGTAACCAAAGGATTTGATCCTCGAAACTGTTTTTTTAAAGGTAAAGAAAACAACTTTAACAAGTACACATCAGACAAAGTGACCCTCTTCGACGTCCCTTACGACTATGGCAGTGTGATGCATTACTCACAATACGCATTCAGTACGGATGGAAGTAAGACTATAGTGCCATTGCAGGTAATACATTTTTGTATTTTCTTCGTATTTTTCTTCATGTGACTTGGAAGGTCCCCCCAGCGTTGGCAATCATTCTGGCAATAACTCATAAATAAATTAACTAGTGCAATTAAAAGCTAAAATAAAAAGGATATTTTTTAAACTTTCTCATCTCACTCACTCATTTCAACAACGCCATAAATCAAAAAACCCTTTTTTTTAATTACCTACCGTCCAAGTGACTCTGAAATCTAGCTACGGCTTATGCAACACCGCTTATCATTTCCCTACTCAGGCTTCAAGTTTATAAGTTTCATAGCCTATGTCTACTCGTGATTGGATTTACTGTTAATGTTACTAAAGTTACTATAATTTCATGTAATTCATGCGTAAAATTTCTAGGCGAAAACTTAATTTTTCAGGAGATCGTTTTTAAAGTTGAAGAATGTAATAAAAGTTATTAAAAATAAATAACAATCCACTTATTGAACTTTTTACAGTACAACAGATCTTTTTAGGTAAAACCTGAAGGCTTTTTTCTCCATTTGAAAAATATTTGGTGTATTAAAAAAAATATTAAACAATACATTTTCTTCGAAATGCAAAAACAACACTTTCTGCCCTGTAGCGGGTAAATATAAAATAACAAACATGCCACTTTTTCTGGGATATAGTACATTTTCTGGGCAATCCGAAAACATGCACAACTGCAAATTGACGATTTTTGATATATGACGTTGTTGAAAGGATTGAGCGTTTGACGTTGTTGAAAGGATTATTTATATATATAAATATATATATATATATATATATATATATATATATATATATATATATATATATATATATATATATATATATATATATATATATATATATATATATATATATATATATTTATATAAATAAATAAATATATGTATAAATATATATATATATATATATATATATATATATATATATATATATATATATATATATATATATATATATATATATATATATATATATATATATATATATATATATATATATATATATATATATATATATATATATATATATATATATATATATATATATATTTACACCCACAAACGAGTTCAGTGTTCCGCAATTTTTTTCTATTCAAGGTTCACCTACAAATTAAGAAATTTCATATATAACCATATTATGGTAACATATTTAAAATATGATGTTCAATGCAGAATGTGAGCCTTCTTAACAGAGCACAGGCAATCAAAATTTCGAGCAATAATGTCATTTTCACAAAACTAGACTGTTTTCCGCGGCACACCAACTAATCACCACGGTACCTACACCAGTGTGCCGCGGCACACACGCAGCGGAACAATGCATTAGTTTGTGGATTTTTTAATCCTTTATTTTCTTCTTTATCTTTTTTCAGACAACCGCTTTGACCATTGGCCAACGAGATGGAATGAGTGAATCAGACGTCAGGATACTCAACAAATTATACAACTGTCCTGCATAAAAACGTTGACATCTCACGCACTCCTTTCAACAACGTCATAAATAAAAAAAAACTTTATTTTTCAGTAAATCGTTTTTAAAGTTTGTGAATATAATAAAATGTTTTAAAAATAAATATCAAGCAATCAATATTCACTAATTGAAATTTTTGCTGTGCAACAGATCTTTTGTAGTAAAACCTGATGGTTTTTTCTCCATTTGAAAAAAATTCAGTTATGTTTTTTTTAAATAATTAACCAATACATTTTCTTCAAAATGCATAAACAACACTTTCTGCCCTGTAGCGGCTAAATATTAAGTTAATAATATGCCGCTTTTGCAGGGATATAGTACATTTTCTAGGCATTCCGAAAACATGCAAAAATGAAAAATTACGATTTTCTATAAATGACGTTGTTGAAAGGAGTTAGCGATCTATACAAAAATATTTTTAAAAAAAATCTCATGATAACACTTGTGGAAAAAATACAATTATAAAATAATTATGGTTGCTCGTATTCAATTAATTTATAAATATTTTCTTTTGTCTTTCTTAGCGGTGAAGGCTGAATTGTATTTTTTTTAAATATATTAATTTTTAAAGTGGTGGATATCCTGTATTGTGAATAAATATCAATAAAAATGTCAATATATGTTTGTTCTAAATCTTATATCTCCCAAATATATTTACCGACTGCTTTGAAATTTTAACACGTTGCAATCGAATTCGCATAAACCTGTGACAGGAGAAAGTATGTTTTGTTTTAAAACAATTTTTCGACCGGAATGGCAGCGCCATCTGTTGAACTTAACAGTATCTCACGCAATGCTGAACATTTATCATGGCGGATGGCTTGCTTCTTGACATCTACTGTCACGTTTTTGTTGTTTTCGATCGCATGGTTATTTCACAGATTTTTCAAATTCTTTTGTTACTTCACAAATATTCTGAAATGACACATTCAAACCATGATAAACGCTTACAAAAAAATTTCATGTGTGAATGGCGTTTTTCATGTATGTGATTATAATCCAGGAATCGGATCTCACTTACAAATATGGTTATAATTGTTTCTGCTCAGTAAAAAGGTTCTTCCTATCACCAATTCTACTGATTCTTGTACAATGTTTAAAAAATAAACCATATATATATATATATATAAATTCCAAGAGCTTGGGTAGTATGGTTGGCAATAATAGGTGGAATTGGAAAATATTACACGTGCGTAAAATGCTAGATCACGTGAACCAGCCTATGATGGTGTAAATGCCCAGATTTCCATTCTTCTTCATCTCTGTTGAGATTTCATATATATGTATAAATAAATATATATATTTATATATATATATATATATATATATATATATATATATATATATATATATATATATATATATATATATATATATATATATATATATATATATATATATATATATATATATATATATATATATATATATATATATATATATATATATATATATATATATATATATATATATATATATATATATATATATATATATATATATATATATATATATATATATATATATATATATATATATATATATATATATATATATATATATATATATATATATATATATATATATATATATATATATATATATATATATATATTTATATATATATTTATATATATATAAATATATAAATATAAATATATATATAAATATATATATATATATATATATGTATATATATATATATATATATATATAAATATATATATATATATATATATATGTATATATATGTATATGTATATCCGTGAGAAAAGGTGCCAGAACGTCGCTTCACCGCGTTACATGGAAAAAAGCCCTGGTAGATACAATTGATAAGAAAAGGTAATAAATAAATGGTGTTGTGTAGTGGTCAGCACATTTGACTACCATGCTCCAGCATGGTAGTCAAATCATACATATCAAAGTGTCAAGAGTAAAGTCCCAGACTTTTATATTGTTATACTACACGCATGTTGAAATATCAATTATCTTCATTTACGCAAAGTGTGACCATGAAATTTTGTAAGTATGTTTAATTTTAAATTATGAACAATGAAATAATAGCGTTTTTAATACGTAACTTTTTTCAACGATACAAAAACGACAAGATTACAGTCATAAATTACAATCATATAGGGCACTTATCTAAGATTAGCATAATAATTTATGTATTCATGAAGGAATTAAGTAACTAACCATCAAGCCACTCACCGTAGGGGTAGGCAAAGAGGATAGAACGCCACACCACTCTTTGCACTTATTTTTCGCCTCTTCCATATTCATGCATACCTGGTGATCATTACGACTCCTGGTCCGGCCACTTTCAAGTAGTAGGGCTTGAAAGCTAAGAGTAGTCGCTTGGTTGTTAGTTTTTGAAATTTAGTTTTTTATTTTATTTAATTAAATTAGTTATTTATATTTTTAAAATCAAATTTTTATATGGTGTACGGAGTGCTTGGAAGTTTTTGGTAAGGGAAGGGTAATCAACTATGAGTATTTGAATGTTTAAGAATGTGGTACATAAATTTTATTTTTTGACATCTCATCAAAGATGAAGAAGAATATGGAAGTCTGGGCATTTACGGGGCTGACGACCGTCATAGGATGGTTAAAGTGATCACTTTACACACGTTAGATTTACCAATTCTACTCATTATTGACAACCACACTACTCAAATTCTTGGAACTTCTATATATATGAACCAATTTAGAAACCTTGTTCTTGAATCACTAGAACTTCACTTGAGACATCTATTGGTGAAATATAAAGAAGCTTTTTAGTAAGCAGAAACTTTTATATTAGTATGTGAGTTCCGAATCCTGGATTATAATCACACACATGAGAAATGCCAGAATACATCATTTTAATTTTTATTATTTAAGCTTATAATTTGACCAGAAAATTTATTTACAACATTTTGAGTGTGTCCAAATACTTGTTCCCAAATCTGGATTATCTCCAAATACAGTAATTATGAAAATAACTCTTGTAATTAGAGATAATCCAGATTTTGTAATTTTTAATTTATTTTGTATTTGGACGCCCTCAAAATATTAGTACATATGTATACCCTGATGATGACAAGGTTCTTGTCGAAACCGGTTGGATAAAGTGTACCAATAAAAAATAATTAAAACAATGATGTTTTATTTTATACAGTTATTTAATTATTTTATGAACAAATAAATTAATTTGCATAGCTTAGATAAAAAAAACCTATACGACTGTAATATTGACTTTTTGTATCGTTGAAAACGTTACTTAACATAAAAATAAAAAAAAAAAAAAACGCTATTGTTTCATTGTACATAATTTAAAATAAAACATGCATATTAAATTTCATGGTCATAATTTGCGTATGAGGAGATGCATGAATGCGGAAGAGGCGAATAATGTTTGCAAATACAGATTGGAGTGGCTTTCTAATCTCTCTGCCTACCCCTTCGGAAAACGGGGTGATAGTTATTGAGTATGTTGACGTATCGCTCACTCCTTTCAAGAACGTCATAAATAAAAAAAACGTCAAATTTTAGTGGTGCATATTTTCGGAATGCCCAGAAAATGTACTATATCCCAGAAGAAGAGGCATGTTTTTAACTTAATATTTACCCGCTACAGGGCAGAAAGTGTTGTTTTTGCATTTTGAAGAAAAGGTATTGCTTAATTATTTTTTTAAATAAACTAAATATTTTTCAAATGGAGAAAAAACCTTCAGGTTTTACCTTAAAAGATATGTTGCACTTTAAAAAATTCAGTAAGTGGCTTGATATTTATTTTTAATGCATTGTATTATATTTTATTTATTGTTTCGGTATTAACTTTGTGGTAAGACATGTTACAATGATTAAAGAAAACACTTCGTTTATTACCAGTTGAGTTTTATTATAGACTACATGTTTCAGAAGTTAAACTTCCGTCATTCAGGTCTGTATAATAACTGATTATATTATTGTATTATATTTTCAAACTTTAAAAACGTTCTCCTGAAAAATCAAGTATTTTGATTTATGACGTTCTTGAAAGTAGTGAACGGTATGTTAAATCGTGAAACTATTATTTTTTATGACATATGACAAATTATGTGTGTCGCAAGTATTTTTTGGTATCATATATTTTACTGTATACGTTCTAACGAGTATTTAGTGAAATTATGTATGATATATTTAACTTCTTCAGTCACAAGCCTAAGGTTTTCCACAAAGTTGATGCAAAATTTATAAAATATATTAAATTTGTTAAATATTCGCAAAAAATCAAAATAATCAATCGAATACTGGATGTAAAATGCAAGTAAATGGTATCGAGGATTTGAGTTGATATTTTCCAATTACTAATGAACAATAAATCACAAATTTATGAGGGGAATATGGTTGGTAATAAAAGCAGAGGAAGACCGAGGAAAACTTGGCATGATCATGTATTTCAAGCACTTGAAAGTGGTCAGATGAGGAGTAAGTGGAAGAGGCGAAGACTGCGTGCAAAGACAGATTGGTCTGGCGTTACATTCTATCTGCCTACTCCTGCGTGAAGCAGCGTGATAGTTGATTGGTTTGTTTTTAGTGATTTTTTCCAATAAAAAAATATTATTCAATTTATTACTTTTTTTCATAAGTTAACACAAATTTGATCAGCATCAAATAGAACAATAAAAATGAAGTATAGTATATAGCTCGGCTGTCCAAATTTAAAACACAGTAAGGGATATTTTATTTGTAGTAGGTTTTTTTTGCATTTTTGGACTAAGTAGACTCTACTTAGTCCATAAATGCAAAAAAAAACCTACCACAAAAAAATGTCCCTTACTGTGTTTTAAATTTGGACAGTCGAGCTGTATAAAACACTTATCAGAACGTGGATTTTTTAAAATTTATTTATTCAAAATGTAAGGCCTGAAAGTTTTATGTAAATCGTTAAGTTTTTTGTTTATCTAACATAAAGTATAAATTGGGAACAATTTAATATCCTCAATTCAATTTAAAGTCACAAACGATTCGTGCGCTGAAAGGGTGAGTCACTGCTTACATTTTATTCATTATTTAAAATTCTACAGATTTCTTAACATCTTACGAAATTATAAGACGAAATATATTTATTTATAGTAGCATGACCCGAATAATACAATGTTTCGACATTGTCTCAATGCCTTGATGTCACTTTTTTGGTCATATCAATTTATTTATAGATTTGGCGTTTAATTTGTAGAACTCCATTTTAATTTATGTATAAAATGTCCGCCTCCGTAGTGTAATGGTCAGCACGCACGGCTACCGTTCTGGAGGTCCCGGGTTAATTCCCAAGGGGGGTCAAATAAATATAAGTAATTTTTTTCACTCTAATATTTATTCAACATTACCCTGGACTTGTACCTGAAGCGAAAGGCTGATCACCTTTCCTTCATGTGTAAACGATCAAGATAACACTGCGTTTATATGACGCAGTGCCCTATGCACCATTGGGGTGCGGATAAGGGTTTTATTATTATTATTTATTATTAAATGTTAAATTAAAAACTGATACTAAGAGTCTACTAAGTTTTATTTTATTGTTAAAAAATACACAAGAATAATAAGTTTTGTGACAATTGTTTCACCTAGTGGCATTTTCAAACGTTTAATTACGAAACAAAGTGTTAAAAATGAAAAAAATATTCTTGGTCTCACAATACCATGTCAATAGATTCTTACTTTCCCCCAAAATGAAAATAAGTGTGCATACCTACATATATAGCTAACTCTAACACATACCAAAAGAGGAATGTGTTAAATTTTGTTTGATGTGGTTTTGTGTTTTTTACATTGAATATGAAGTAGCTAGGCGCTTCATTTTGATAACAGGTAGATGTAACCATCATCAGTTTATTTAATGTGTTTCTGTATTCTTGCCATTGAATATGAACTAGCTAGGCGCTTCATTTTTGTAACAGGTAGATGTAATATATAGCGTAGCATCAGATATAGCGTAGTAACATTTGTCCCCAGTAACTTCTCTAGAATAGATCCTTTGTTGACAAAAAGAGGTATGTGTAAGATTGTTTGATGTGTTTCTGTGTTCTTGCCATTAAATATGAACTAGTTAGGCCCTTCATTCTTATAACAGGTAGATGTAATCATCATCAGCCATATTGTAGTAACTTGTTTCGAGTTCACTCTCTGGACTTGATCCTTTGTTGACCAAAAGAGGTATGTGTTAGATTATGTGTTTTTGTGTTCTTGCTTTTGAATACGAACTAGCTAGGCGCTTCATTATTTTGACAGCTAAATGTAATCATCAGTTACAGTGTAGTAATTTTTATGAAATTAAAAACTTGAATAATTCACTGAATTGAGTTTTATTTTAATTTACGACTAGTTTCGAAAACGACCATTGTTTTCATCTTCTGGTACAAATTAAATTGTTTTAATTTGTACCATAAGATGAAAATAATTGTCGTTTTCGAAACTAGTCGTAAATAAAAATAAAACTCAATTCAGTGGATTATTCAAGTGTTTAATTTAATAAAAATTATCATGTCATTCCACAAAGTTAATGCCAAATCAATAAATAATACAGTGTAGTAGTTCCCAGTACATTCTTTAGACTAGATCCTTCGACCAAAAGGGGTATGTGTTTTTTGTTTGATGGGTTTCTGTGTTCTTGCCATTGATTATAAACTAGCTAGGCGCTTCATTCTTGTAACAGGTAGATGTAATCATTATCAGCTAGACTGCTTTGCCTTTGTCTTTGACCAAAATAACTTTTTTTTTCTCTAATTACTTTTAAGAAATGTCTGAGACATTACTATTTATCATTAGAATCCTAACGGTCCATCAATTTTCCTCCATTAGTTTTTCCCTCCACCTCCTTCCTTAAACTCCCTTTTTCCTTTGCTCTCCTTATTATCATCTTTTGTAATTTATGTTTTTTATATGTAAATCTGTAATTTATGTTTTTTTTTTAATGTTCAAGTACTATCTTTCTACTCTCTGATTGCAAACGGCTATATATGGTATCAAACGTTTTGATCAATATCACTAGTTTGTTTTTGGTTGGTTGGAAGATATTGCTTTTTAGAAATAAGCCCATCAATGTACTTATTAACTTTCTGTATATGAAGTTTAAATAAAATAAATAAAAATAAAATAGGTGTGTGATAGATTTTGTTTGATGTGTTCTGTGTTAATGATCTTGTGGTTCTATGAATGTTTCCATAAAGTGTGTCTATGGTGGTCTGTGTGCTTTGCTGGGAGGTGCAATCTTGTGATATGTGTGAGCGATTTTCAATCGCATACTTGAGGATTGTTTTAGAGTATATTAGTTTAACTGTCATAATGCAGCTGTTTGATTCACAAATGTCAAGTATGATTGACGTACGACGCCATTTGTATAAATTATAACATCTCCCGATTGGGTGATTAATTTTGCGCCACAAGTGTTTTATTTTGATATCGAATTCAACTTGTTTAAACATACGTTTGTTTTATTTCCAGAATAATTCAAAATGTTGAGCGTGAAGTATTTGATCTTCCTGCTGTTTGGAGTATCCTGTGTTTCTTCGGCGATAAAAATCGTACCGAACGACCCCAAAAAACTTAGAAATTTCTTGATGCAATCCGTCGATGGAAACTACACCCGTAAGTCAATTATATGTTATATCAAGGGTTCATTGGCATAGGGATGAAACTAAATTCACAACAGAACCTCTGAAGCTTACCAAGAAACTATAAGGATCCTAACCAGGACCTTGACAGGACACTGCACACTGAAGAAACACATATAAACTTGCAAGAACTGGTGCTGAGAGGCCACCAATGGGCCTCGAGCCCATATGCAGACTGACACTCAGCACTATCAAGTATATTAGCCTACAGACAGCGAAAGCTTGAATTTTCTCTGCCTACCCTTGCGGAAAGCGGCGTAATGGTTAGGTAGTTAGTGTACGCATGTATTCAGTATCCTAGCGCTTTTTTATGCCTGTTAGACATATTCAGAAAACATGTTATTGATTCGCAATGAAATTTGGACTTTGTAAAGTACTTTGAATTTCTGTAATTTAAACGAGACGTGTGCAAATTATAACTTTTTTTATGGTTTTATTGTTTGAACTTTAATTCTTTTCGCCTGCGTACATAAAACATAACAATAGTACTACTACTTCATGCTTATATCAATAATCTCTAGAGGATGGAACGCCACACTCGTCTGTCCTGATGTACACTCCTAGCTTTCTCTACATTCATATATTTATTACTTTTTGACATCTCATCAAAGATGAAGAAGAATAAAGAAGTATTTACGGGGCTCAAGACCGTCAAAGGCTGGTTTAAGTGATCACTCAACACACGTGTAACATTCACCAATTCTACCCACTATTGACAACCATACTACTCAAATTCTTAAAGTTCTAAATATATATGAACCAATTTAAAAAACCTTGTTCCTGAATCACTAGAACTTCACAAGAGACATCTATTGGTGAGATGTAAAGAAGCTTTTTGTTAAGCAAAAAATCTTATATTAGTATGTGAGGTCCGAATCCTGGATTATAATCACATACATGAGAAAAGCCAGAATATATCATTTTCGTTTTTATCATTTTAGCTTATAATTTGACCAGTTAATTTATATACAACATTTTGAGTGTGTCCAAAGTGTGTTTAAGTGATCACTTTACACAGCCTATGACGGTCGTCAGCCACGTAAATGCTCACACTTCCATATTCTACTTACCTTTGATGAGATGTCAAAAAAAATATGAAAAATAACTCCTAAAATTGGAGAAAATCCAGATTTGTGAACAATGATTTGGTCACACTCAAAATGCTGTCCATATATCTAGTTACTCATGCCATCTAATTATGTAGATTTAACACATGACCAGATTTCAGATAATAATTCATTTGGTCTTTTTATACAAATATTAGTTGTCAAAAAAATCACTTTGCCTGTTATGTACAAGGACTTTTAGCATTTTTTGTTTATATATCCTAAAAATAAAAGTAAATATTTATAGTAATTAGCAAGTGAATGAAGTTGATCCCCAGAAACAATACAATAGGTTTTTTTAACCCTTTTCCGCACCCAATGTGCATAAGGCACTGCATCTGCCAATGGCGCCATTTCTATTGCTACAACGTCTGAATGGCATCTAGTGTAATATTTCTCAAAGTGTAATTACGCCATTGTTGCACCAAATAAGCGACATATACCTCACATCTTTGCAAAAAAAATAACCCTAGATAACTAAACATTCGTCCTCGCGACGACGCCCTTCCTGCACGCCGCATCCACCAGGCTATGTTTGCGGAATAGTGATTTATTGTTAAATGCCTCTTACATTCATTCCTAATAAACCAAACTTAAGTGTCATTTAACCAAGTTACTACAATATTTTTAATAAACACTTTTGATAGTTTTTACGTTTTTAATTACGTAGCCCGCCTTACGAATCTTTAGTTACAATGTATCTACAAATATAGTTTATATAATTTATATTCGAAGCACTAACTTTGAGATTTTCCATTTTATAACTAAAATGTGTCTTTGTTTTAAAATTACCATAAATATTTTATTATATTAAATATAAAAACCCTATCCGCACCAAATGGTGCATAGGGCACTGCTTCATATAAACGCAGTGTTATCTTGATCGTTTACACATGAAGGAAAGGTGATCAGCCCTCCGCTTTAGGTACCAGTTCAGGGTAATATTTAATAAATATTACAGTAAAAAAAGTCACTTATATATAATTTATTATTAGATTAAAACCAATATTTTTAGCTTTTCCACTTTTTTATTTGACCAGCGACTGGGTTTCGTCGTTACCGACATCATCAGACTGGTCTGATGATGTCGGTAACGACGAAACCCGGTAGCTGGTCAAACAAAAAAGTGGAAAAGCTAAAAATATTGGTTTTAATCTAATAATAAATTAAAAATGTAATTCCATCACGAAGTGTCAGTGGATAATATAAATCACTTATATTTATTTTACCTCCCCTGGGAATTGAACCCAGGACCTCCGGAACGGTAGGCGAGCGTGCTGACCATTACACTATGGAGGCGGACATATTATAACATAACTATAATGTCTACCGACTTTGAAGCTAACCGTTCCTTTATCAAGACTGATTAATACTATTGATCAGTCTTGATAAAAAGGCGGTTAGCTTGGAAACCGGTAGACATTATAATTAAGTTATAAAAAAATATTTATAGTTATATTCTCAATATTACTTTGTGGTTAGTCATTTTTACTTATTTATTTTTTACAAAAATGTTAATAATATTCGTGAATAGCCACTCACCGAAGTGAGTGAGTGGTTATTTACTAATATAATATAAGTTTTTATAGTGATTTTAAAACAAAGTTACATTTTAATTATAAACATTTTAGGGGCTATGCGTATGTGACGCGTTTTGTCTTATTAAGACATTATCAATACAGAGAAAGTTATAAAAAAATACTTTTAAGGATTTTAAAACAAAGTTACATTTTAATTATAAAATTATAATTAAGTTATCTAGGGTAAAAATTCTTTTTTTTTTCTCAGCACCTTCGAGCAAATTGCTTGCTGATAAGCAGCCCATTTGGGAAAGAAGCGGAAAATTTGAAGGAGATATGGTACTGACGCAAGACCAGATAGACACCATAGTGGACGACTACTCTGGTACTCTGGACAGGAACGCAGTAACAGACCCAAATCTACTGTGGACCAAGAAAACTGTGTACTACACCGTGAGCCGAGATTTTAGTAAGTCCATTGGTTATTTAACTCTTCCTTTCCTGGTCTCAAACATTTGTTTTAAAATTTCTTTAGTTAGCTTATATTACATTTAAAACAACCTATTATTTACACTTAATTTACATCACATATATATATGTATATATATATATATATATATATATATATATATATATATATATATATATATATATATATATATATATATATATATATATAATATATATATATATATACATAACTTACTAACCATCACGCCTTTTGAAATCAGTCATAATGGGGGAACATTAAACGATTTTAAGAAAAAGTGGTATTTACTAAGTAAAACTTGTATTAAAAAAAATCTGTATCCATTTGTCTTAGGTATTAAAACATTACAATAAATGTCATTCAAATGCAGATTCAAACTTAAAATAATTAAATATTGTTTTTTTTTGACAACTCTATATAACTAACTAACTAACTAACCATCACGCCGCTTCCCCGCAGGGGTAGGCAGAGAGAATAGAACGCCACACCACTCTGTCCTTGCAAACATTCTTCGCCTCTTCCACGTTCATACATCTCCTCATACATACCCGTCGATTGTTACGACTCCTAGCCTGACCACTTTCAAGTATTTGGCATGCTTGATCGTGCCAAGTTTTTCTCGGTCCTTCTCTGCTCCTTTTTCCAATTACATTCGTTTCATAAGTGTATATATATATATATTTATGTACATATTTATATATATATATATATATATATATATATATATATATATATATATATATATATATATATATATATATATATATATATATATATATATATATATATATATATATATATATATATATATATATATATATAAATATATATATATATATATACATATATATATATATATATATATATATATATATATATATATATATATATATATATATATATATATATATATATATATATATATATATATATATATATATATATATATATATATATATATATATATATATATATATATATATATATATATATATATATATATATATATATATATATATATATATATATATATATATATATATATATATATATATATATTTATATATATATATATATATGTATATAAATATATATAACATATTTATAAGTACTCGATTTTTTATGGGATGCTTATGTGGGGAATTCGTGGAGAAACGGGACATTATTTTCCCTCAATTTGGGGAACATGTATTATATAACAAACTAATGTTTCCTAGAGACGAATTCATACATGTATTTTTTTTTCAGGTTCCGCTGAACGAAAAGCTATATTCGCTGCTATGACTGATATTTCTTCAAATTCGTGTATTAAATTTTCCAAAAGATGCTTTTTCCATAAAAATTACATCATTATCACAGTAAGGACGTTTTTTTTGCATTCTTTGGTTTAAAATATATTTAAAAAATAATTAATTACAAAAACATAATTGAAATTATCAATGTGTAAGGTGTAAGGGTTCTTGAAACATTTACTATTTTCATCATCAATTTTCGGACAACAATAACTCTTTACCATCAAAACATAGATGAAGAAGAAAAAAGAAAAGTCTTGATATTTACGGGGCCTTTTATTTATGATTGGGTATTTGTCTATGACAGGTCCTATTTAAATACCCAGACTTTTATATTATTCTTTATCTATTGTATGTTGTACTGTCAAAATCTAAAAATTAGTGGAGAAATGCAGATTTGTGAACGAGGGTTTTGAACATACTTTATAATGTATTACTCGTACCATCCCAACTAATAATTCAATACATTTTTTAGATGGGAGTTGCATTTATTTCTTACCTTGATTATTACATACAAGGTTTATATATTAATCATTAATTGGATTATTGTTTCCTCTAGCTAAAAAATGCTTTATTTTAATCTGTGTTGGGAATAGTTGGGTTAATCTAGCGTGGGCCTATCAGGAACTTCTCAGCTTTTGCTTATTGCTGGGAGGAAACCACGTAAAACTTCTCAGGAGAAGCCGGACTATTGACTGTTGTCAACAGACCTTCCGTTTCGCTAGAGGAGGGTTTGGCATTTTGTGTCCTAGCTTGGTTTATGGTACCAATGTCTTTCATTATTTTTATTATATATGATACCACTTCTTATGAGAGTTCCTTATAAACTATCAGGGATCTGATGTCAGACAGGTCACCCAGGCTCCTGCGACGCGCAATAATTATTTACTTTTACTTCAACCTTCTTCTTGTGTCCAGTATTGAAAAAACGCCTCCCTCTTGGACTTCCACAGTTGTCTGTTGGACGCGACTCTCTTGCAGTGCAGGTCCACCACTTTCCTAATGTCATTGGACCATCTTGTCTGGGGCCTACCCACGTTTCTGCATCCTGTTCTAGGCCTCCAGTCAACCAACTTTTTTCGTCCTTCTATCTTCAGACATACGTGTCACATGACCGGCCCAGTTTCACTTTAGTTCCGCGATAGTTCAATACTTGGTAATTATAAAATTTTATTGAGACTTATGGGATCAGTGGACCCGCAGACGCAAAAAACGCGCTTAGACTGTCAGAAATGAAGACTCTAAGAAGTATATCTGGCAAGAGTCTACGAGACATAATGAGGAACAATAGAATAGGGGAAATGTGCGAGATTTGCACACTTTGCACTGTATGGCCAACTTCCAATCAGACCACCATATAGATGGATCGACAGCTGGGATTCAACATTGCAGGAGGCTAATCCTTCTGAATCACAGGCCACAAGGCCTACACCAAAAAGAAGAAAAATATATGAATTATGTTATCAATTTAATTTTAGCCAAGTAATCCGGGATGTTATTCATACGTCGGGATGGTTGGAGGGGGCCAAGATCTCAATCTGGCTAGTGGTTGCTTCTCTCATGGGACAATCGTCCACGAGATGTTGCACGCTCTTGGACATTATCACATGCAGAGCACACACAACAGGGATGACTATGTCGCGATTGTTTGGGACAAGATTCAACCTGGTAACGACATATTAAAAACTGTATTATTTATTTATTTATTTAAACTTCATGTACAGAAAATAAATAACTACATTGGCTGGCTTATTGATCAAAAGTAATATTTTCCAACCAACCAAAAACAGACTATTGATATTGATCAAAACGTTTGATACCATATATAGCTGTTTGCAATCAGAGGGTAGATAGTACTTGAACATTTAAAAAAACATAAATTACAAATTGACATTTGAAAAAACTTGAATTTCAAAAAAAGATAATAAGGAGGGCAAAGGAAAAAGGGAGTTTATGAAGAAGGTAGAGGGAAAAATGAAGGGAGGAAGTTTGATGGACAGTTAGGATTCTAATGATAAATAGTTATGTCTCAGACGTTTCTTAAAAGTATTTAGAGAAGGTACATTTTTTACAAGGAGAGGTTATTCATTCCATAGTCTGGCCGCTAGGACAGAGAAGGAATTTTTAGGTAATTTATCCCAAATTAAACACGGTTATTGGATTGAATTCTACTTTTATTTACATATATATGATAATATGACGCGTTTCGTCTTATTAAGACATTTTCATACACTCACTAACGCGTCACATATTATCATATACAAATATATTACCCAACAATTCAATATGGAATCCTACCAACTGTCTGCAGCTACAATAAATAAGAGAAGGAATTACTAATGACTTGGTTTTTAAGGTTTAAAGTCCAATATTTTTTTAATAACAATGATATTCTCATCAGTTATGTGTTATTTTTTGCTACATACATATATTATGTCTCTTTCAAAGTAAGATACAAACATATTTTAATTTTGTTATTTAGTAGCCGTAATTATTAGCCGTAATTATTTGTCCGCCTCCGTAGTGTAATGGTCTACCGTTCTGGAGGTACCGGGTTCGATTCCCAAAGGAAGTAAAATAAATACAAGTGATTTTTTTTACTGTAATATTTATTCAATATTACCCTAGACTGATACCTGAAGCGGAGGGCTGATCAACTTTCCTTCATGTGTAAACGATCAAGATAACACTGCGTTTATATGATGCAGTGCCCTATGCACCATTGGGTGCGGATAAGGGTTTAATAATTAATATTTACTAGCCGAAACACAGGTCAGAAAAATAATCGTTTTGTGTTTGAATAATTTTCTAGATAAACTGTTGCTTAAATTTAACGATTTAATTTGAACTTGAATATTAAATTTATTAAATTTAAGGTGAAAAATTAAAATTTTTCATAATTTGAGAAAACCAGATTTTGTGAACAAGTATTTGGACGCACTCAAAATGTTGATGTTTTTTTAGGTCAGGAACATAACTTCATCCGATACACAACGTCACAAGTAACTAACTTTGACGTAAACTATGATTACGGAAGTGTTATGCATTATTCAGAATATGCATTCAGTATTGATGGAAACAAGACCCTCGTTGCACTCCAGGTTTGTGACAAACTTCAGCTTAATCTTACAATATTATTTTTTGACAAGAGCTGAGTTTCTTTTTTGGAGAGGCACAGCGAAACTCAAATTAGAATGTTTAATAAATGTTTTACTCAGTAAATACCACTATTTCTTAAAATCTACTGTGACATTTTTAAACATCGTGTGTGAAGCTAATTCTTAATTTTAGAGTTGGGTCCTTGGGACGTTGAAGGTAGAAGAGGGGGAAGGAGCTGTTTCTTATTTTTATTTATTTATTTAATTTTTTTTTAAATTTCTTATCAGTGGGAATAGAGACAAGGGCGGGAGGCTTTAGTCATTGTCATATTGTTAATTTTGGGTTTATTGTTTTGAAAATGATGCGGAATGCATCGAAATACGTGTCACAGTAGATTTTAAGAAATAGTGGTATTTACCAAGTAAAACATTAATTAAAAATGGATAGATTTTACCACAAAGTGACTGCCGAATCAATTAATAAAACTAAAATTATAAGTTTACCATATGTGTTAATGTATAGAAATTGTATTAACAATGTAACTATAATAAATAATATAAAAATAAAAAAATCTAAATACGAAAGAAGATGGATGTCTGAATATCCCAAAGCCTACGAACTGGCATTTGGCTGGCTTAATTGATCGTTTTGTACACTTGTGAAACGTTCACCATCTTGCCCATTATGGAACTTACATATTGCATTAAGGATGAACTCACGAACTTCAAGTTTAGAACGCGATCGGCCGCGCATTAGTAGCTAGACATCATCTCTCCGCGCTCAATGGAATTTCACTTTTTTTTAAATATGTTGATAAAAATATTAAAAATATACCTTTCTTTTTTTTAAATTCTTTATCTTTCAAAAACACTTTTCTTTTCAAAACCATATTTTTTTCGAAGAATAACTTTTTTATGAACCATTGAAATTATATTTTAATAAAAAAAAATCAATTACGTCTAATGTTATCTACCTGAGTTTTAAAAAAATACTTGAGATTTATCGTGTGTTGGGCCTCTCACCAGTCTGATGATCTCGGTAACGACGAAACCCAGTCACTGGTCAAATAAAATATGAGGAAAAAAACTTTGTAATTGTTATTTTATCGTGTATTGTTTTGTTTTTACTATTTTCTATGCTATTCTGTTAGTTCCAAATTATAGAAATGAAATATTTTATTTTTATTGCTATTTTTTTATTTTTTATTATTTTTTAGGACACCGACGCCACCCTTGGCCAATCCGTTGGAATGAGCGCTGGTGACATTAGAAAACTAAATCTCCTTTATTCCTGCCCAGGTTTCGTGTAAAGTACATAAAATTGTATAAATTAAAAGGTGTAACGTCCTTAAGGGTGAAAATGCGAAAATAGAAAATTGCATACACGAAAGAATAAAAAAAAATATGTATTTAAATTATTTTTATTACTATTACCTTCCCCACCTAACGACATCTACAATCTGGCATGCACACGGTTTTTGAAAATGATGCGAAATGCATCGAAACACGTGTCACAGTAGATTTTAAGAAATAGTGGTATTTACTAGGTAAAACATTAATTAAAAATAAATAGATTTTACCACAAAGTGACTGCCGAATCAATTAACTGAATTATAATGTCTGTCTTTTGTCCGCCTCCGTAGTGTAATGGTCAGCACGCTCGGCTACCGTTCTGGAGGTCCCGGGTTCGATTCCCGATTCGAAGGGGGGTAAAATAAATATAAGTGATTTTTTCACTGTAATATTTATTTAATATTAACCTGGACTGGTACCTGAAGCGGAGGGCTGATCACCTTTCCTTCATGTGTAAACGATCAAGATAACACTGCGTTTATGTAACGCAGTGCCCTATGCACCATTGGGTGCGGATAAGGGTTTTATTTATAATTAATGTCTACTGGTTTCGAAGCTAATCGCTCTTTTTTCAACACTGAATAATACTAAAACACCATCTACATAACAAAATTGGGTAGATCTCAAGAGTCTTTATTTTTTTGTGATTTTGGGTGATTGGAAACATATTTAATAACGGACTTTTAGAAAAATCGTTAACTTATGTATTTATTAGTTTCTAATTTCTAGTATTATATTTCTCTGTTATCATATATATATATATTCCTCTGCCTTCTGTTGCATGTTTGTAATACATTGAGTCCTTTATTTTTATCATATCGCTCACTCCTTTCAAGAACGTCATAAATCAAAAAACTTGATTTTTCAGGAGAACGTTTTCAAAGAATACGTTTTAAAAATATAACACAATGTATTAAAAATAAATATCAAGCAACTTTTTACTGCGCAACAGATCTTTTTAGGTAAAACCTGAAGGTTTTTTCTGTATTTGTAAAATATTTAGTTTATTTAAAAAATAATTAAACAAAACCTTTTCTTCAAAATGCAAAAACAACACTTTCTGCCCTGTAGCGGGTAAATATTAAGTTAAAAATATGCCGCTTTTGCTGGGATATAGAACATTTTCTAGGCATTCCGAAAACATGTACAACTAAAAATTGACGACTTTTGATTTATGACGTTCTTGAAAGGAGTGAGCGATATGTGTGATTATTTTCTATTATGCGATTGACAAATTAACTTATCAACCGATTTAATGCCCAAAAAAAATAACTTTATTTTTTTCCTATTCAAAACTTGTTCTCAGGCTTCTGTCAACTAAAAGGTTGACTATGCGAGTATATACTTGTCAGTTATTTCTGCAAACACTCTTATTAAATTATACAAAACGTCCTGTAAATCTTTATTATTGAACAAATCATGTAATGTTTATTGACTGTTTTCATATTATTGCGTCAGCGATGTCAGCCAAGAAGGTCCTTCAACAAATTGACTCTTTGTTTGACATTACACTCAAAGTATGTTGATATTATTGACCTTAGAAATACACATTGTATTATATTTGCAGAGAAGTCGTGTTTCGATCAATTTTATTGACGTGATTATTTTAAGGAAATCTATGTATTTGCAACATTTTGAGTATGTCCAAATATTATTATATAAGAAAACACTTGCTTTTTACCACTTGAGTTTATTTTATTTATTTATTTATTGAACGGCTAATGCCTTAAACATAAAAATATGTACAGTATCTAATATAAAAATACACTATTTTATTTATTGTTTCGGCTTTAACTTTGTGGTAAGACATGTTACAATGATTAAAGAAAACACTTCGTTTTTTACCACTTGAGTTTTATTATAGACTACATGTTTCAGAAGATAAACTTCCATCATTCAGGTCTGTATAATAACAGTTATTATACATACCTGAATGATGGAAGTTTAACTTCTGAAACATGTAGTCTATAATAAAACTTAAGTGGTAAAAAACGAAGTGTTTTCTTTAATAATTGTAAAAATACACTAATGAATACACAAATAGAGAAACAAAAAGTTGTAAACATCAAATAATAAATAGTAAGCACTGGTAAATACACGTCTTCTTCACACACTATGAGAGAGAGTAAAACACAACGTTTAATTTATCCATTAAAACTATATTTTATTTTTTAGCGCGAATTTTTTAAGCATTTAATTTTTGTTAGTTAACTCTTCTGAATTCAATAAAATTATTATTTTGGACGACTAAGCTTCCATCTTCAGGTCTAAATGTAAACTGAAGATGGAAGCTTAGCTTTCGAAACTAGTCGTTATAAAATAAACTCAAGGGGTAAAAAACAAGTGTTTTCTTTAAAAATAGCATCATGTCTTACCATAATGTAAATGCCGAAACAATAAATAAAATCTCCAAATATTTGTTAAAAAATTTGGATTATCTCCAATGAACAGTTTTCTTGTTGAAAAAATAACTTCGCAACATAGATGAAGAAGTCTGGGCATTTACGATCACTTTGTAAAGTGATCACTGTACAAAAGTGTTACATTCACCAATTCTACCCACGATTGACAACTGCACTGAAATGTATGTATTTAAAAGTCTTTTATTTATTTTTGGACATCTCGTCAAAGATGAAGAAGAATATGGAAGACTGTGCATTTACGGGGCTGACGACCGTCATAGGCTGGTTTAAATGATCACTTTACACACGTGTAACATTCACCAATTCTACCCATTATTGACAACCACACTACTCAAATTCTTGGAAGTTCTATATATATATGAACCAATTTAGAAACCTTGTTCTTGAATCACTAAAACTTCACTAGAGACATCTATTGGTTTTGATTTTGTGAACAAGTATTTGGACACACTCAAAATATTGTATTTTAAAATCGTTACAAATCATAATATATTTGGTTTTTCCAAATACAAACAAACCTGCCTGCTTTTGTAATTTTTATTAAAAGGTAAATAAATACATGATGTTATTTTTTTGTTTTTTCTGCCACGCCACTGCAAAAGTTTAAACATGAGGAAAACTCTTATTTAAATACATAATGTAACCAATATAATTGTTTTCTAGAATCTACGTCTACCAATGAACAAAGTTTATTAATGACACTTAAAAAATTTTAAGGAACCGGAAAATTAAGACATTATGAGAATTCAAGACGTTATAATATAACCTCGTAATCCAGATTTCAGACTTCTAAGTTTCACTCAAATCACGTCTTACAACATTTTGAGTGTGTCCAAATACTTGTTCACAAAATCTGGATTATCTCCAATTACAGGAGTTATTTTCATATTATTTTTTGACATCTCATCAAAGATGAAGAAGAATATGGAAGTCTGGATAAGTCTAATATAAGAGTTTCTGCTTAGTAAAAAGCTTCATTACATCTCACCAATAGATGTCTCTAGTGAAGTTCTAGTGATTCAAGAACAAGGTTTCTAAATTGGTTCATATACATATATAAAGAGCTTCCGAGAATTTGAGTGATGTGGTTGTCAATAATGGGTAGAATTGGTGATTGTTACACGTGTGTAAAGTGATCACTTAAACCAGCCTATGACGGTCGTCAGCCCCGTAAATGCCCAGACTTCCATATTCTTCTTCATCTTTGATGAGATGTCAAAAAATAAATCACGTCTTATTGGCATTTTTATATGAAATAATGGTGGCTTGAATTTAAAGTATATAATTAAATCATACTTTTTTACTGGTTATTATAGCTGGAGAGCAACGTTTCAAATATAAAACTTACCTTTGAAATGAATAAATGGAGTGTTTTTAAATACACCACGCCCCTAATTGTCATGGATCGGAATAGCAGGTAGTAAGTGGTAAAATATATCAAAATACGATTCAATCCAAAGAAATTGCAAGAATTCGAAGAATCGCAGTATTTTATGATATAAATTAATTCTGTAGGGAGTGCCTTATACATATCGCTCACTCCTTTCAAAAACGTCATAAATAAAAAAACTTGATTTTTCAGCAGAGCGGTTTTAAAGTTCAAAAATATAACGCAGTGTTTTAAAAATAAATACTAAGCCACTAATTAAACTTTTTACGGTGCAACAGATCTTTTGATATAAAACCTGAAGGTTTTTTCTCCATTTGAAAATTTTTTAGTATTTGCTAGAAATTAAGTATATTTTCTGGGAATTCCGAAAACACGTACAACTGAAAATTTACGATTTTTAATTTTTGACGTTCGTGAAAGGAGTGAGCGATGTGTAGAGGTCCTCACCAAAACGTTACATTTCCATTTTAAATTATTTTAATTAATCAGGAATTCTAGCTTGTAAAATTTATACGATTTGGTGCGATTTAATGATTCATATTGGTTTAACACAGGATTGGTCACGTTTTGTCGGAATTTTAATTAAGATTTCAACAGAACATAATAAACAGAACAGATATGCATTTAAAGGATTTTTTGTGCAATATTGGAAATGTAACTTTTTGATGAGGACCTCCACAGATGGCCAGGGCTGTATACATATATAAATATTTGATTAAAAAATTCCGCGTACGTAACTTTTTAGTTCAAAATTATTACAATAACCAATAAGATTTCTAGAAGTGATCATGTCATTAAGAACAGTGTCCGTCGATGGTTGCTTCTCGTTGGAAGGGACAAGGTAGAAACTGATTTAATTAAAGTCCAGATGTAATTATTTTATTGTAAAACCTTTATACTGTCAATTGTTATTGTATCTATTGTATGTAATGTATATAATCTAATAATTAAACAAACAAAAAAAAAATATTATAAAAAAAAAATAGAAACAAAAAAAAAAAAAAAAAATTGTATTAACATGTTAGTATTCGACTCAACACAGGCCATGCCTAAAGAGCCGTTATACATATAGTAAATGTATATATGAAATCAATATGTATCTATGAATGTATCTATGTATTTATTAAATAAATAAATAATAAATAATGATTACATAAAATTAAATCGCCTTTTCACATAAATTATTTAATGTAAAAAAATATTTAATACTGATAAAATCAGACTAGGACCAGTTTGATGACGTCGGTAACGACGAAACCATGTGACAGATCAAATAAAACATATGTGTAAAAATAAGTAAAATTATTTCTTTACAAAAAAATGCAGTTCCACCAAGCAATATCAGTACAAAACTTAAATCTAATATATTTTAATTAAATTAAACACTTGAATAATCCACTGAATTGAGTTTTATTTTTATTTACGACTAGTTTCGAAAACGACAATTGTTTTCATCTTCTGGTACAAATTAAAACAAATTAATTTGTACCAGAAGATGAAAACAATTGTCGTTTTCGAAACTAGTCGTAAATAAAAATAAAACTCAATCCAGTGGATTATTCAAGTGTTTAATTTAATTAAAATAATCATGTCATTCCACAAAGTTAATGCCGAATCAATAAATAATATAAATCTTATGTAAATTATTGTGCTTAAAATAGTAATGTCATAATAAAGCCACGTTTTCATAATTAATTTCATGTATACAAAAATTAATCGCCAAAACAACAACGTGACTCGTCAAAACTGGTTTGCACATAATATAATTGTCGAAAATAGGCCAGCAAATTGAGAAAAAAGTGTCGGTTTAAATAATCATGGCATTTTACAATATTGCGCAATTCGCCTTAGAAAGGTAACTTCGACGTCCCGAATCAGGGGGCTTCAAAAAGACCGTTGAGAATGTATAATATAAGTTTTGTACTGATATTTCTTGGTGGAACTGCATTTTATATATGGAACAAAATAACAACTATGTATTTTTTTCCACATGAATTATATTTGACCAGCAACTGGGTTTCGTCAGACTGACCAGTCTGGTAATATCGGTTACGACGAAACGCGGTTGATGGTAAAGTAAAATTAATCAGAAAAAAATTACATAGTTGATATTTTATTCTATACATGTAATATTACAATGGTAAAGAGATATTCCAAACGATTTTTTTAAAACCGGTAGATCAACCATAAATCTCTGCATGTACATAGTTATTTACTTATGTAACTATTGTTTAAAAAAAAATAGATATAGGTAAGAAACATGAATCCAGAGTAAAAAATGACTAATTAATGTGAATTTCCATTTTCTCAACCATTAATATATATATCGCTCACTCCTTACAAGAACGTCATAAATCAAAACATGTCAATTTTCAGTTGTACGTGTTTTCGGAATGCCCATAAAATGTACTATATCCCAGCAAAAGAGGCACATTTTTAACTTAATAATTACCCGCTACAGGGCAGAAAGTGTTGTTTTTGTATATTGAAGAAAAGGTATTGTTTAATAATTTTTTTAAATAAACTTAATAATTTTCAAATGGAGAAAAAACCTTCAGGGTTTACCTGAAAAGATCTGTTGCACAGTAAAAAGTTTAACAAGTGGCTTGATATTTATTTTTAATAAATTGTATTATATTTTAAAACGTTAAAAACGTTCTCCTGAAAAATCAAGTTTATTGATTTATGACGTTCTTGGAAGGAGTGAGTGATTCTTAAAACTATTCGATTCACCCACTTATCTACACATATTACTAGCCTTTGGGTGTGGACATTACCATTCAAAGTTAATTCGTTGATCGTTGACCAGTTCTTGTTATATCTTCCTTTACCCAAATATTAATAATTATTGTTATTAAGTGGTAGATTTTTAACTTTTAAAATGTTTCAATATTTTCAATGATATTAATTCAATTTAAATTTAAGTTTTATTTGGTGAATACCACTATTTCTTAAAATATTTTGTAACAGGTGTTTTAATTATTTTATTTATCACGTTCAAACACCGTATACGAATATAATAAATATACGGTGTTTGAAAAAGATGTATATATTACATTGAAACACGTGTCACAATAGATTTTTACAAATAGTGGTATTAAACAAGTAAAACTTTAATTAAAATGAATAGATATTACCACAAAGTGCCGATATTATAATAATAGAACTGACTAGTTACTGCAGTCCATAAAAGGAAGGAAGTGTTGAATATGATTTATTTACGTTATTAAGGTGAAATTCTCATTTTATATAATGTGAACCCGTGTTTTTTAACAGTAACATCATGATGTTGTGTTTATATCATGATTACAACTCCAAAATTTTTTAATACATAGTATATATGTATTTATATATATATATATATATATATATATATATATATATATATATATATATATATATATATATATATATATATATATATATATATATATATATATATATATATATAAATATATATATGTATATATGCAAATAATTTCATCTAATTCCATGTATTTTTTTAAAGTAAATAACTAGTGGTTAAAAAAATCCTTCATTGAATGTCCTGGTTTTAAATTTTTACTGGTTTTTATAATACATACATATGTATTGAAATTAGATTTTTTTTTTAAACTTTTGTTTTAAACTCCTTACCTGTCAACAATTCAATTATTTTCAAAACCGTATATTAATTTCTAAAAACAACTGTGATTTAAGCAAGAAATTAAATAAGGTACGTAAAATGTTACTTAGATTTTTTTTTTTAAATAAGTTCAAAAAATAAAATATATTCAAAACATCGATTATCCCGCCTTAAAAGCACTTAGACACGTTAAAACACAATGGCTCTCACCAATGGATACTAAAGTATCCATAAAAACAGGCAGTAAACCTTCGACCATATTTATACAATGCAAACTCATTAGGTCGTCCGTCTGATGGTGATAGCTTCGACTTAAACGTCAGTGTTGTTCAATTACTGTTCAGTAATAGTGGTGCAATTTAGGACACAAGTGGTGTTGTACGGTCACAAGTGGTCTTGCTAAAAATTTGATCTGATTTTTTTGAAAAGTGTTGCTTAATTTTGTTTAATTTAATATATATATATATATATATATATATATATATATATATATATATATATATATATATATATATATATATATATGTTTATATATATATATATATATATATGTTTATAAAAATTTTTCGGGACCTTGACTTCATATCAATTCTTTATTTTAGTGCTTTCACACAAACACCATGGTTAATTGACGCAGAGAACTTCATAGTCTAAGCTTAACTCGAAGGTGCACAGTTTACACCCGGACCCTCCCAAGTATATATATATATATATATATATATATATATACAGTGGGTGGCCAAATTATTAGGGACACTTGTACTTTTTTGTAATTTTCAAGTTTAAATGAATTTTTTGGTCAAATTAATTTGTTATAATTATTTTTTTTATGTATTTTTGTTGCTGGTATCATAATTATTGTTTTGAAGATGTATCAATACTGTAAAATATCAAAAAAGTAAGTTTTTTTTCATTTGGATGTTGATGAGTGAAAAATGATATTGGTGTGAGCTCAGTCAATCTCGGAGATATGTTTGAAGGCAAGTCTTCAAACATATCTCCGAGAAAATGTAGGAAGTTAAAACCTTACTACTTCATTCCACATATTTTCAGAGGAAAATAGCAGCACTTACAGATGTTTCGAAGTCAGGAGTCCATCGGAAATAAAGAAAAATTGATAAAAACCTGCGTCGAAAAAACCTCTGTGTTTTGCCTTACCCGGGGAATTAGCTGGATATGAACCCCATTGAAAACCTTTGGGAACTAACGAAACGTGAGATTGCTAAAGAAGTCATCACCACCAAGCAGCAAATAATAGAAACTCTTATCAGAGTCTTATCAAAATGTTAAGGAGGGCCATTTAAGTCACTTTTACTTGGCAAGAAAATAGAGATCAATGCAGTAAAGTCATTTTTGACAAGTCAATATATTGTATAATGCTTCCAAGTTTCAAATCCTTTTTGATTTTTATCAGGGCAATATCAAGCTAGTAAGATATCAAATAGTCAATGATATATTCGTAAAAAAAAATGTACTTGGTCACTTTCTTCTGTAAGACTACGACATCATTCTACGAAGTTAATGTCAAATTAATAAATAATATGATAATGTTAAAAAAGTGCCGTTTTTGTGATATCGCTCACTCCTTTCAAGAACGTCATAAATCAAAAAAATTGATTTTTCAGGAGAACGTTTTAAAAGTTTAAAAATATAAAAAACAATGTATTAAAAATAAATATCAAGCCACTTATTGAACTTTTTACCGTGTAACAGATCTTTTTAGGTAAAACCTGAAGGTTTTTTTTCCATTTGAAAAATATTTAGTATATTTAAAGAAATTATTAAACTATACCTTTTCTTCAAAATGCAAGAACAACACTTTCTGCCCTGTAGCGGGAAAATGTTAAGTTTAAAATATGCCGCTTTTGCTGGGATAAGGTACGTTTTCTGGGCATTCCGAAGACATGCAAAACTGAAAATGGACGATTTTTGATTTATGACGTTTTTGAAAGGAGTGAGCGATATATAAAATAAAATAAAATAAATTAAAGCGTATAAAAGGACTGTAGTGTTACAATGACAAAACGTATTCAAATGTATAATTTGTATGTCTAATTTACAAGTAGAGTTTCCATTCAAAGGTTATCTTTAGACATCGAAAAACAAAAATGAGAATGACAATGATTAATTGTGGTAAAAAGACGTTTTTTCCTTGTGTCTTAATGGTGTTATTTGTGACGTGTGACGCCAATTTGGAAAAACTGGAAACGCAGTCAATTTATTATGGTCTCGCGCTAACGGCCTCTTTAGATGCTAATGTAACGTCAGACTGCAAAACAAAACTAGGAACAATAGAAGAAGGAATTCGAAAAAACGAAAGATGGGCATTGAAATGTAAGTACGTTACGGGAAAACCTGTTTTTATGGCTTTTTTTCTCCTTGTATATAAAACATGTTCCATATTGTATCTGAAATATTTTATGTGAAATTTAAAGAATAAGAAAAAGAAGTTTAAAAGACTAAAAATCAATATTCACAGTATTTTAAGTGTGTTAGTTTTTTATTTGCCAGAATGTGCTCTTATGTTGAGTATTTTGTTTTCTAAACTGTCTTAATTAAGCAAATAAAATACACAATTTTCCTCGTGTTTTTGTAAGGCAGTGATAAAATTGTTTTGTAGTATTATAATACATAAATAACTGCAAATGTTTCATTTTAAAATAACCTTTAAAACATTTTTTTTAAATCATTTCATTGCATACATCAAATTTACAATAATGTATCCTTACCGGGTTTTGCCATACCAGTTTTTTTAATACTTATTTAAACAAATGTAATAAATAACATTTTTAAAAATAATTATGTGCCTTTTTCACATGTTAAATGAAGAAAACAAAACACACAAAAATGGTACAATAAAGAAAAAAATATATCGTTAATTAATATAATAATATAAAACCCTTATCCGCACCCCAATGGTGCATAGGGCACTGTGTCTTATAAACGCAGTGTTATCATGATCGTTTTACTTATGAAGGAAAGGTGATCAGCCCTCCGCTTCAGGTACCAGTCCATGGTAATATTGAATAAATATTAAAGTGAAAAAATCACTTATATTTATTTTTACCCCCCTTGGGAATCGAACCCGGGACCTCCAGAACGTTAGCCGAGCGTGCTGACCATTACACTACGGAGGCGGACAAATTCGTTATCGTTAATTAAGTGTAAATAAACAATAACAATTCAGTTTAAGTCCCTCTCCAAGCACAAGAGCTTAGTTTCTTTTTGAAAAGTAATAGCGTAGCTTGAATACGACAAAATTTTGTAAAAGAAAAATGTTTTTAAAATCGTAAAAGGAAAACACTTGTTTTTGACGACTTGAGTAAAAAACAATTCCATTATTTTTTACCACAAAGTGAATGCCGAAACAAAAATCAAAATAGTATACGATATGTTGAAAGTAGATATATCTAATAAAACTGTGATATTTACTGTAACTTTAATGAATAAATAAATAAATAAAAATACATATCGTAGTCATACAGGAAAAAATGACGTGCATGTTTTACAAAAACGTAATCATTGACTATTTGATATCTTACTAGCTTAATATTACCCTCAAAAAATCCCAAAGGATTTAAAACTTGGGAGTATAATATATTGACTTGTTAAAAATGACTAACCGCATTGATGTTTATTTTCTTGCCAATCAAAAGTGATTTCAATGGCCCTCCTGAACATTTTAAGTTTTGTCAGTTGGTCACTTTCTCTTGTATGACTACGATATAAATATACACCAATAATATTAAGTTTTCAAAAAAGTTTTATCCGCCTTCGTAGTGTAATGGTCAGCACGCTCGGCTACCATTCTGGAGGTCCCGGGTTCGATTCCCAAGGGGGGTAAAATAAATTTAAGTGATTTTTTCACTATAATATTTATTCAGTATTACCATGGACTGGTACTTGAAGCGGAGGGCTGATCACCTTTCCTTCATGTGTAAACGATCAAGATAACAATGCGTTTATATGACACAGTGCCCTATGCACCATTGGGGTGCGGATAAGGGTTTTATTTATTATTTTTCAAAAAAGTTTTCAGTAAAAATCGCTGAAAAATGTTTTTTATTTCAGTGTTAGACGCCTCAGGGTCGCCCGAGACGGGTTTGTACTGGGGGAATACTTACTGGACGGGCTCTAAGAAGCAGTGTGACCTCGCAGCATCTCTTAGACAAGCCAGAATCAATCCCTACTTGAAGCCTTACACAGTCGAGACCGCCCAAACGATTGCGGCTTTCCCAGTGTCATATTTCTCGGCGTACTTCTATCATAACTCGACTTTTCAAATTTTTACTCACTGGGAGAATGAGGTTAGCTGAAATTAATATGTAATATAATCAACAATTTATTTTTGTTTATTCAATCAGATACTGCATTATTCACCCTTCAGAAAATATATCCGTCAAAGGAAATTAAAATTTTCACCACTTTTTATTTTATTATTAGTACACTTTAACCAACCGGTTTCGACAAGAACCTTGTCATTATCTGGGTTTATTAGATTCTAAAATATTAAAATACTCATAGTTAATTACATTCCCTTACCAAAAACTTCCGCACACTCCGTACACCATATAAAATATGATTTAAAAAATGTGATTCAAAATATGATTTAAAAACTCCTTAATGTTATTTTACAATAAAAATAACATTTTGGAGTTTTTAAATCATATTTGTAAACCATATTTTTTAAATCATTTTTTTCATATGGTGAATGGAGTGTGTGAAAGTTTTTGGTAAGGGAATGTTATTAACTATGAGTATTTTAATGTTTTAGAATTTAATAAACCCTGATGATGACAAGGTTTTTGTCAAAACCGGTTGGTTAAAGTGTACTTATAATAAAAAAGTGGTTAAAACAAAGTTGTATAATTTTATAATGTTTGTATCTAATACTTTTATAGACTATGACGTTTATAGAAGTTTATAAAATGTGCCACAAAGTATCTGCGAAAAACATTCAAGAAATTAATCTTTTCAATAATTGATTCGGCAATCTATGCATTTAAGTTTTATGTATTTACTTAGTTTATGTCAATATTTCCTCAAATCAATTGTGACACGTGTTTCGATGCATTCCGCATCATTTTTGAATACCGTATCAGGATAGATTTTAACGTGTGACAATAGATTTCAAGAAATGGTGGCATTTCCTAAGTAAAACTTATAACATTTTGAGTGTGTTCAAATACTGGTTCACAAATCTGGATCATCTCAAATAATAGGAGTTATTTTTCAAATCATCAAAAGCTTATTTCATCTGTTCTTTAACAAAAATGAATGGGTAAATGATTAAGAGCTGATTCTATGAAAATTGTAGAATAGTTTTTAAATATTTGTTTTTTTGAGTGTTTATAAGATTCAAATACGTAAAAAAAAAATAATAGTATGTAAAAAGAACTCTACCGACAAGACACGCAAAGTGGGCTTGGTGGCTCTCTACAGAAAAAATGTTAATTATGTTTATATTTTTTTAAATGAATGTATGCAGTAAATGTATGTATATAGTTAACAAATAATTTTTGATATTAGTAATGTTAGTAAATAACCACTCACCGACTACTTCTGTCTACCGGTTTCGAGACGTACCCGTCTCTTCGTCAGGACATACACTACAATTTAACAATCATGCGAACAACACTACACCACACCCACTTAGTACTATTCACATACACTATCACTACACATGCAAAACATGCAGAGCGAGTTGTTAGTCCCACCATGCTTTTGGGAAAACTTTTTGGGAATAATTTTTTGGGAAGGAATAATTTTTTGGGAATAATTTTTTTTAAATATATATTTTCTGTTGTTATATACAAAACATGTAAATTACTTTCTTTTTATATTAACATCTCAACATATATGAAGAAGAGTACGAAAGTTTGGGTATTTACAGGGCCTACGATCTATCATAGGCTGGATTAAGTAATACAAAAATAATATTATCAATGAGTTTTAATATCCTTTTTTAGACAAAAATTACCCTCGGGCTATGCCTCCCAGCGTCCTGCGACGAAGAAGAGATCAGCGTCCTTCTTCAGGAATACTTTGACTCTAGGACTCTTAGCCACCAGATCATGTATGACGTCACATTTACAATGGATGGAGTTCTCAACACTGGGAAAGAATACTCTTGGATTGGACATCCCATCTCTATCATATTCATGTAATTATGAACTAGAATATGGGAAAATACATACATAATTCATATGAATAAGAACTAACAATACAATATGACATACAAATACTTTATATAAGACGTTAATCACGTAATTTTGTTTCGATTTTAAATTATGATTTTTTTTATTGATAAAATATACCGCTCACTCCTTTCAAGAACGTCATAAATCAAAATACTTGATATTTCAGGAGAACGTTTTTAAAGTTTAAAAATATAATACAATGTATTAAAAAATAAACATCAAGCCACTTATTGAACTTTTTACTGTGCAACAGATCTTTTTAGGTAAAACTTGAAGGTTCTTTTCCAATCTGAAAAATATTTATAATATTTTAAAAAATAATTAAACAATACCTTTTCTTCAAAATGCAAAAACAACATTTTCTGCCCTGTAGCGGGTAAATATTAAGTTAAAAATATGCCACATTTGCTGTAATATAGTACATTTTCTGGGCATTCCGAAAACATGCACAACTGAAAATTGACGATTTTTTATTTATGACGTTCTTGAAAGGAGTGAGCGATATGTAAGTTCCTTTTTCTTTTAGACGTATCACTCATGTGGTGCATGTTTGCTAACTTTTTTCATTTTCATCTTATTTATTTTTTGTTTTCTGTTACAGTCAAGTATTTGTAGTTTATTTTGACACTTTTAATCTAATTTTGCTTCTTAAAATATCTATTGTATTCTTGCTAGTGCCCTTTACTATGACCTAAAATATAATGTATACCCATACACAGGCCATGCCTTTGTGGGATCTTTATTTGTTTTGTACTGAAATTTTATATATTGTCGGGTATATAAAATAAATCGCATATTTTTAAAAATACTTCAATTTCATACTATTTCTGTAAGCCGCTCATTATTAGAAATAGGTATCAAATTGTGATAGAATGGGTTCGAACAGAGAAACTCTGAATCAAGAGGCCGTGACACTAACCACGGAACCACAACCCGACACATTTATTATTTATATATATATATATATATATATATATATATATATATATATATATATATATATATATATATATATATATATATATATATATATATATATGTAATAAAATAACTAGGTACCTACCTATACATTTTATTAAGTACTTACAAAAAGTACCTACATAAAACAGTTCTACCACCAGATGCCGCATGCGTCGCTCAGAATAAAACAAAAGACTTCCGATAGTATTATTAACTGTCAGAATCAAATAGATAGATAGATAGATAGATATATTATAAAGATAAATTAAGAATAAACTTTAATTACAAAGCAACACATTGTTTATTTTATTATTATACACCCACTTTACATGTTATTTACACTTAATTTTCAAAAGGAAAATATTACCACGTTATAAAACGACAATTTTGTTAATTGGAAATGGATTATGAAACATTAGATGTATTAAAACAATTACTACAATATGTTCGGAGTGAGAGAGAAAAATTAGAAGATCATCAAAGAAAACGATTAGAAGATAATCAAAGAAGACGTGGAAATTTAAAAACTAGTGATAAAATTAAAAATAAAAATGAAGACATTCAAATAACACAGAAACAGTGCTTGAAAAATGAAAATAAAAATAAAGTAGAAAAAACTTCTACGAAAGATAAAATAAAATATACTCCAGGAAAGAAGAATTTAGAAGTAGATTGTCTAAGCAGGAATCCAGTATTAAAATCGAATGAAAATGCAGATGAACAATTAAAAGTTGTTAATTTGGTTAAATTAGAAGATATTTTAAAAGATAAGAATAAAAATGAAGACATGCAAATAACACAGAAACAGTGCTTGAAGAATGAAAATAAAAATAAAGTAGAAAAAAATACTACAAAATATAAAACAAAATATACTCCAGGAAAGAAGAATTTAGAAGTAGATTGTCTAAGCAGGAATCCTGTTTTAGAATCGAATGAAAATGCAGATGAACAATTAAAAGTTGTACATTTGGTTATATTAGAAGATACTTTAAGAGATCTGAATAAAAATGAAGGAATTCAAAAGAAAAAAACAAATGGATTGAAAAAAACTGTGTCTACTTTAAAAGGGTCAAGAAAAAAAAAATACAAAAAAAAGAAAGAAAGAAAAAAGAACGGAAAAAAAAAGAAAGAAAAAAAAACAAGAAAGAAAAAAAAAAAGAAAAAAAAAGGAAAAAAAAGAAAGAAAGAAAAAAAATTAAAAAACTTTATCATATCACTAAACTTATACCAGTCCCTTCACTACAAGAAGATGATCCGGAGGACGAGTGAAAATTTTACTATGAATTTTCATCCCCAAGGGGGGAGATGTAATAAAATAACTAGGTACCTACCTATATATTTTATTAAGTACTTACAAAAAGTACCTACATAAAACAGTTCTACCACCAGATGCCGCATGCGTCGCTCAGAATAAAACAAAAGACTTCCGATAGTATTATTAACTGTCAGAATCAAATAGATAGATAGATAGATAGATATATTATAAAGATAAATTAAGAATAAACTTTAATTACAAAGCAACACATTGTTTATTTTATTATTATACACCCACTTTACATATTATTTACACTTAATTTTCAAAAGGAAAATATTACCACGTTATATATATATATATATATATATATATATATATATATATATATATATATATATATATATATATATATATATATATATATATATATATATATATATATATATATATATATATATATATATATATATATATATATATATATATATATATATATATATATATATATATATATATATATATATATATATATATATATATATATATATATATATATATATATACTTGGGAGGGTCCGGGTGTAAACTGTGCACCTTCGAGTTAAGCTTAGACTATGAAGTTCTCTGCGTCAATTAACCATGGTGTTTGTGTGAAAGCACTAAAATAAAGAATTGATATGAAGTCAAGGTCCCGAAAAATTTATATATATATATATATATATATATATATATATATATATATATATATATATATATATATATATATATATATATATATATATATATATATATATATATATATATATATATATATATATATATATATATATATATATATATATATATATATATATATAATATTTCTAACTTTTTTATCCTTTTTTTCAGAACGACAACAGCAATAATAACGATCCTTGTTATACTAGGAACTGGATATGATATTTTTTTCCACCAACCATTTCTAGAAGGTATTAAACGTAAAGAACAAGCACCTTCATTTAGTGATGAAAAAAACACTATTGTTGGAGGAACTGCAGTGAAAAATGGTAATGAACAAAATCTTAAATTGATAACTCAAAATTTCGAAAAAGCTTTCAAATGCACCATTAGATATATTTATTGAATTAAAATCCGGCCTGTATGTATGTAATTGAAGCATGGAGAAAAGGATGATGAAAATAAACTGAATGCAGTTAAGATGCTACCTCTTAGTGCGATAAAACTATGTACGAGTTTGATAGATGTTGCAATGGTGATATAATAATGATAGAATGCAAGGCATCTCGATAAACATTTTAGATCAAATTAAGAAAAAAATTGAGATGCTTTATAAAATAACATAAAACCACACATGTATTATGTCAATAATTATTATGCAATTAAAAAAAAACAAAACACATAAAAAAATATCTAAAATATGCCCAACATATGCATTTAAGAATTCCTCAAATCACATGAAAGCACCTCCCAGCAAAACAACGCACAAATCACTAAAAACTTACTGTTATTTTTGACATCTCATCAAAGATGAAGACGAATATGGAAGTCTGGGCATTTACTGGGCTAGTTTGAGTTAATGACGGTCATCAGCCCCGTAGATATTTATATATATATATATATATATATATATATATATATATATATATATATATATATATATATATATATATATATATATATATGTGTACATATATATATATATATATATATATATATATATATATATATATATATATATATATATAATATATATATATATATATATATATATATATATATATATATATATATATATATATATATATATATATATATATATATATATATATATATATATATATATATAAATAGACTTCCATATTTTTCTTCATCTTTGATGAGAAGTCAAAAAATAATAGTGAGCGATTTGTGTGCTTCTTGCGATTTATGTGAGTAATTCTTAAATGCATATGTAAGGTATATGTTAGATTTTTTATGTGTTTCTGTGTTCTGCATGATAATAAAAGTACCTTTGACCAATAAAGGTATGTGTTGGACTAAGTTTGATGTTCTTTTGACCAAAAAAGGTATGTGTTCGACTTAGTTTGATGTTCTTTTGACCAAAAAAGGTATATGTTCGACTTAGTTTGATATTCTTTTGACCAACAAAGGTATGTGTTGGACTTAGTTTGATGTTCTTTTGACCAAAAAATGTATATGTTGGACTAAGTTTGATGTTCTTTTGACCAAAAAAGGTATGTGTTCGACTTAGTTTGTTGTTCTTTTGACCAAAAAAGGTATGTGTTGGACTTAATTTGATGTTTTTTTAACATTTTTTTTACTTATTTCTAGAACTCCATACAAAACAGTCTAAACCAAAGGTCAACAAATTCCGTCAGATAATCTTGAGTTTCAGCTGGTATACTAATTTCAGTCAAGTATTTACTCTGACGTCTCCACCTGGAATGTTAGTGCCCATCAACGGATTAAGGTAAATTGTTTAAAAAATCATTTGTATTGGTTGATTTATTGACAAATTTTTATTTTTATTGGGTATATATATATATATATATATATATATATATATATATATATATATATATATATATATATATATATATAATGTATATATATATAATGGTAACCCATCATGTTTTTATATTTTAAAAATTCATCTGAACAATTTCATTCTAGATTCTTCATGACATCTTTTATCATCACATCTCACAGTTATTTGTTCGTGATGGACTATTTCAACAACAGGGCAAACGGATATTTCATCAACGACACTTATATAGGGCAAGTCTACGCCAACTCTTCATTTGCTGTCGACATTTTCTTCCTTTTAGGGTAAGCCGGATTCATCAAAAGTGTACAATTTAATTTTCATCACACACACATTTTTTTAATTACAAAATTTTTCCACGTTTGAGTCTTTCTGTGCCGAGATCACATTTGTACAATATTTATAAAAATACAATTTAAGAAAATTGTATCTACAATCAAATACGACATGGATGATCAATCTATTTTAGCTCAGTCCATTTTCATTATCTACTTTTGAATAGTACATTTACAACATTTTGAGTGTGTCCAAATACTTATTCACAAACTGGATCATCTTGATTTTAGGAGTTATTTTTCATATTATTAATAATAAGAAAAATATCTCCTTTAATTAGAAATAATCCAGATTTGTGAACAAGTATTTGGACGCACTCAAAATGTTGTAAATAAACGAACTGGTCAAATTATAAGCTAAAAGAATAAAAATGAAAATTACGTTTTCTGGCGTTTCTCATGTTTGTGATTATAATCCAGGATTTGGACCTCACATACTAATAAAAGACTTTCTGCTTAGTAAAAAGCTTCTTTTCATATCACCAATAGATGTATCTAGTGAAGTTCTCGTGATTCAAGAGCAATGTTTCTAAAAATTAGTTCATATATATATAGAATAGTGTCGGGTTGTGGTCCCATGGTTAGTGTTTTAGACTCATGAGTCAGGGTTTCTCGGTTAGAACCCACTCTACCATAATATCATACCTATTTATAATAATGACCCGCTTTGCCTCACTGAAACAGTATGAAATTGAAATATTTGTGTAAATAATAAAAACACAAATATTTCTTTAAGTAATGAAAAAAATAACTTCCAAGAATTTGAGTAGTGTGGTTGTCAATAATGGGTAGAATTGATGAATGTTACACGTCTTACAATGTCTTAATAACCAGACTCCCATATTTTTTCTTATTCATTTAGATGTCAAAAATAATGTAAAAATTACTTCTAATCTGAGATAATCCAGATTTGTGAACAAGTATTTGGACACACTCAAAATATTGTAAACTTTTTTATACCCAGAGATCCCCACTTTCCATAGAACATTTGTGCACTATGGACTGCCAAACAGTTAAATTCCGTGAAGTGCACAAGCGCCCTTACTCTAAAGTTGTTTTTAAAACATAATATTAATTTCTTCCCAGAGGATTCTTAATGGTCCATGGACTGTATCGATCCAGAGAATTCGCAGATGCAGCTGATCCATCTTGGGAAGATCTAATCAAACTCTACTTGGAGATGCTGTTCAAGAGATTTCGAAGGTTAGTAACACACGTAAACAATGCCTAAGAGTATATTACAAAAAAATGTTTATAAATGCTTACTTAAAAGTTAATATCGTATTAATTACTTTTTTTTATAAAATCTGAATATGAAACAACATACAAATAGCAAGCCAATTCCAACTAATCTTTGAGTATTACCAGCAATGGTACTTATATGTTTAAGACCTGTATGTGCTCTAGCAAGACCTTGATATTTTGAGTGTCATTTGAGTGGTCCACTTCTAAACCACGTTATATTTAAAAAAAAAAAAAGAGTTATTTTAGCTAATAGCGAGTGTTTTTGCCTAGAATTTTCACTCATGAATTACTTGAAATTATAGTAACTTTAAACATAAAGTGTAAATCCACTCACAAGTACGGCTGTCCAAATTTAAAACACAGTAAGGGACATTTTTTTGCAGTAGGTTTTTTTTGCATTTATGGACTAAGTAACTCTACTTAGTTCAAAAATGCAAAAAAAACTACTGCAAAAAAATGTCCCTTACTGTGTTTTAAATTTGGACAGCCGAGTAGGCATAGGCCATGAAACTTATAAAGTTGAAGCCTGAGTAGGGACATGATAAACGGTGTTGCATAAGCCGTAGCTAGATTTCAGAGTCACTTGGACGTTAGATAATTAAAAAAAAAATCCTAATAGCGGCAATCGGTAGAATAATTAAAATATTGACGTCGACGGTAAAAAATCTCTATGTTATACTGTAAACTTGCTTAGTAGCGTAGTGACTTTAAAAAGTCTCCACAGGGCAAAATAATGCAAATCGTGAAAACTGAAGCTAAAAATCGTACTAAAGTTACCTGGATCTTGGTTTATGAATTAATTTTTAAATCAAACACAGAATTTTTGAGTCTAAGTTGTATTTTATTTTTATAAAACACATAAAAATTAATATTGTGACAATTGTTTCGCCTAGTTATATCATAATGATTAAAGAAAACACTTGTTTTTTACCACTTGAGTTTTATTATAGACTACATGTTTCAGAAGTTAAACTTCCATCATTCAGGTCTGTATAATAACTGAATAATAATGAATGAATAATAATAATAATGAATGATGGAAGTTTAACTTCTGAAACATGTAGTCAATAATAAAACTCAAGTGGTAAAAAACAAGTATTTTCTTTAATCATTGTAACATGTCTTACCACAAAGTTAATGCAGAAACAATAAATAAAATAGTTATATCATATCATTTTCAAATGAATGTTAAATGTCCAAATCAATAAATAAATGGATCTTGGTTCTTTGAATTTAATGCCTCAAAAATATTATTTTTGATTGCAATCAGAGAGGAACCCAATTATGTATCCGAAATCATAAATTATGGTTACTTAGTGGATTATCTCCACCGGTGTTTGAAAACGATGCGGAATGCATCGAAACACGTGTCACAATCGATTTTAAGAAATAGTGGTATTTAAGAAATAGTGGTATACCAAGTAAAACTTAAATCCGCCTCCATGGTGTGATGGTTAGCGTGTTTAGCTACCGTGCTGGAGGTCTCGGATTTGATTCCCAGGGTGGTGATTATAAATATTTGTGATTTTACCCACTAATATTCTTTTGTCCATCTCCGTAGTGTAATGGTCAGCACGCTCGGCTACCGTTCTGGAGGTCCCGGGTTCGATTCCCAGGGGGGGTAAAATAAATATTAGTGATTTTTTCACTGTACTATTTATTCAATATTACCCTGGACTGGTACCTGAAGCGGAGGGCTGATCACCTTTCCTTCATGTGTAACGATCAAGATTACACTGCGTTTGTATTACGCAGTGCCCTATGCACCATTGGGGTGCAGCTAAGGGTTTTATTATTATTATTAATATTCTTTTAATATTACCCTGGACTGGTGCCTGGAACGCAGGAGTGATCACCTTGCCTTCATGTAAGCAATGATCAAGATAACACTGCGTCAACACGATGCAGTGCCCTATGCACCATTGGGTGCGGATAAGGGTTTGAAGAAAACTTTAATTAAAAATAAAAATAGATCAGTTTAAAAATGCACTTTGTTGAGAGCCTTACAATTTATTTTTTTTTCTAAAACAGGTTAACACCAGTTTATATGTACACCCTTGGAATGACTTACACGCTATCAGCTGCGAGCTACCAATCCACACCTATGTGGACCAATGAGAGAAATGACCTACAGTGCCCGACATACTGGTGGACCAACATCCTCTACATCAACAACATCTTCCCAGGAACCAACTCCAGCATGTGCTTGTCTTGGAGCTACTACCTGTCCAATGACATGCAGTTCTTCGCTTGGACCAGCCTTCTCTTCATCCTTTCAAAAAAGTAAGATAAGATTGATATTGAAGTTAGATAACATTCAATGTTGAGATGTCGAAAATGTTAAAATAGCTCCTAAGTGATGAAACCCAGTTTTTTTAACAGGCAGGAAATCAACACTTCACCCAAGTATCACACCCTTCTTTCTGAACCTAATACTAGAATTTCACTCATAAAGTTTAATGCATTTAAACTATTTTAAAACATTTTGAGTGTGTCCAAATATTTGTTCACAAATCTGGATTATCCATGTCTTTATTAGCGCCCTTGAGGTAGTATTTTACGAAAATGGCGCTATACAAATTATCCAAATTATTATTAATATCTAAATTAAAGGGTCTTTGCTAAATAAAAGCTTTCTCAATCAAACCAAAGATCGCTCTACTGAACAACTATATTGGTAGTGTAAAGGCAAAGACGATATATCGCTCACTCCTTTCAAGAACGTTATAAATCAAAAATCGTCAATTTTCAGTTTTGCATGTTTTCGGAATGCCCAAAAATGTACTATATCCCAGCAAAAGCGGTATATTTTTATTTAATATGTACCCGCTACAGGGCGAAAAGTGCTGTTTTTTGCATTTTGAAGAAAGGTATTGTTAATTTTATTTTTTTTAATAACTAAATATTTTTCAAATGGAGAAATAACCCTTAGGTTTTACCTAAAAAGATCTGTTGCACAGTAAAAAGTTCAACAAGTGCCTTGATATTTATTTTTAATACATTGTATTATATTTTTAAACTTTAAAAACGTTCTCCTGAAAAATCCAGTTTTTTTTATTTACGACGTTCTTGAAAGGAGTGAGCGATATTTACTGATGGTTTCTCATGACAATTTTATTTGACTAACACCAGTTCACATATTTATATCCCAAACTTTTGTAGACTAACACCAGTTTACACATATAAATGAACTGATGGTTTCTCATGCCAATTTAGTCTTTTTTTTGAAAAATCAAGGTTTTTTGATTTATGACGTTCTTGAAAGGAGTGAGCGATATCTGTCTCAGACCAAATTTTACAGGAGAGAGAAAAACAAACTTGTGAAATTAAATAACTTTTTTATTTTTTGTATTTTTTATATGTACATATCTTACTAAAACTAAATAAGTGTTGCAACTACAGCTTTATCCTTTTGCCAGATTATGGAATATACTATTTTAGACATTTTTTTTTACAAAATTTGACAGATATATTGTACATTACCGATATACTGAACACAATTACAGAAATTCAAATACCAAATGAACAATATATTATTAGATTAAAACCAATATTTTTAGCTTTTCCACTTTAGTTTTATTTGACCAGCGTACGGGTTTCGTCGTTACCGACATCATCAGACTGGTCACCAGTCATCACCAGTCTGATGATGTCGGTAACGACGAAACCCGGTTGCTGGTAAAATAAAAATAAAGTGGAAAAGCTAAAAATATTGGTTTTAATCTAATAATATATTAAAAATGCAATTCCATCACGAAGTGTCAGTGGATAATATAAATCTATTAAAAATACTTCAATTAATTAATTAATTTTTAATTAATTAATTAATTGTTTTTATTAATTAAGGCCTTAATTAATTAATTTTTAATTAATTAATTAAGGCATGAATTTTTTTTAATTCCAGATATTTTAAAACTGCGGTCATTTTACTGGGTGTAACCATGATCGGTTCTTTGACAGCATTGGGAATCATGACGTATGTGGACGACTATAAACCTTTGTAAGTATATAGCATAATTTTTTTTTTTTAATAATTTCATTTATTTACAACATTTTGAGTGTGTCCTAATACTTGTTCACAAAAAACCTGGATTATTTTCAATTACAGGAGTTATTTTCATTTTATTTTTTATAAAAATTTGGACACACTTAAAATGTTGTAAATAAATTAACTGGTCAAATTATAAACTAAAATAAAAAAAATTAAAATGATATTTTCTGGCGTTTCTCATGTATGTGATTATAATCCAGGATTCGGACCTCACAAGCATGTTTTAGTAAATATAAGAGCTTCTGCTTAGTAAAAAGCTTCTTAACATCTCACCAATAGATGTCTCTAGTGAAGTTCTAATGATTCAAGAACAAGGTTTCTAAATTGGTATAAAATAATATAGAACTTCCAAGAATTTGAATAGTGTGTAATGGGTAGAATTGGTGAATGTTACACGTGTGTAAAGTGATCACTTAAATCAGCCGTTGACGGTCGTCAGCTCCGTAATACCCAGACCTCCATATTCTTCTTCATCTTTGATGAGATGTCAGAAAATAATATGGAAAATATAAACTAACCAAATTTTTTATTAATGTTTTACTTGGTAAATACCACTATTTCTTAAAATCTACTGTGACACGTGTTTCGATGCATTCCTAAAATTTAGGATTGGCTTCACATACGGTGTTTGAAAATGATACGGAATGCATCGAAACACGTGTCACAGTAGATTTTAAGAAATAGTGGTATTTACTATGTAAAACATTAATTGTCCGCCTCCGTAGTGTAATGGTCAGCACGCTCGGCTACCGTTCTGGAGGTCCCGGGTTCGATTCCCAAGGGGGGTAAAAATAAATATAAATAATTTTTTCACTGTAATATTTATTCAATATTACCATGGACTGGTACCTGAAGTGGAGGGCTGATCACCTTTCCTTCATGTGTAAAACGATCAGGATAACACTGCGTTTATAAGACACAGTGCCCTATGTACCATTGGGTTGCGGATAAGGGTTTTATTATTAATATTATTAAAACATAAATTAAATATAGATAGATTTTACCACAAAGTGACTGCCGAATCAATTAATGAAATAACTAAATTTTGACAAAAAATCTTTTCTTTTCGCAGTCCGGACACATTTTATCTCAAAGCACCACTATTTTACTATCCTCCTTGGATGAGAATTGGTCCATACATCATAGGAACCCTATATGGCTACGCGTTTAACAGATGCAATGGAAAAATTCTGATCAATAAGGTAAAAAAAATCATAACAATTTCTATTATTATTTACTGACTGTCCTAGCCACGGGTTGCTGTAGCTCAGTCTGGTTAAATGGAAAAGAAAGAAAATATAAAGCACACGCGTTTAATTTTACAATGCGAGTGAGTATACAATATTTTGTTTACATTAAAAGCTCTCCCAAACGCATTCCTGGATCTGATGCAGAAGCATCTAGGCTTCCCGATGGACCTCTTTTGCGAAGCAATTTTATCTTATGAATTAAGTTGTGAAAATTAAAGGAAAATTTCAAACAAAATTGTGTGCCGATTTTATGGTGAATTTACATTTAAGGTGGAAAATTCGATAGCCCGCAACTTAGTTTTATTTAGACCCAGGTAACATTTAACGTTATTTATGTTTTAATTTTTTAATCAAACACAGATTTTTTGAGTCCACTGAGTTGCATTATGACAGCGTCATTATAATGTCACACAAACTTTGTTGTGATGTTGTTGAAAATGTCGTGGGTAAAACAGAAAAAATATTCTGAATTGTTTTTAGTATTTGAATACTACCACAGATGGCAGTACAAGTGCTATTTTAGATGTATATATTTTTTTGAATTACTCACGTCCAAGTGACTCTGAAATCTAGCTACGGCTTTTGCAACACCGTTTATCATGTCTCTACTCAGGCTTCAACATTATAAGTTTCATAGCCTATACCTATTTGTGAGTAGATTTACTCTTTATGTTTAAAGTTGCGATAATTCAATGTAATTCATGAGTGAAAAATCTAGGCAAAAACACTCGCTTTTTTTAAGTAAATGTCACCGGGCTCTAGTTATAAGCGCGGCCGTTCATGTACGCCCATACTCCTTTGAAGAAAGTTTTGTTTGGATGACCATATACAGCCAGACTCCTGGACAGGTTAATAACGACTTCATTGCTTTGCAGCTATTGACGATCGGTCCTTACCCCTTTCACAAGTTTTTTTTGTTAAATATTTTGTCTGCAGTATTTGTTAAATATACATTTCAGGTTGTTGTGTACGGCTTGTGGATCGTGAACACGTCTTTGATTCTGTATTTACTGCTCGCCTTCTCTGACCGCAATTTCCCTATGTACTTCAGCATCCTTCACACCATGTTCTCTAGGAACCTAATCGCTATGTCTGTAGGATGGATCGTCTTCGCCTGCTTGACCGGCTATGGAGGTAAGTTGTTTCTTTTTTTGACATCTCAACATATATGACGAAGAATATGTAAGTCTGGACGGACGAACTTATGTATTATTCCATAATTTCTTCAAAGTACAGTCAAAACCATTGCTAATTTATTTATTTATTAATTTAAACTTCCGCCTTTTATTTAAATGTCCGCCTCCGTAGTGTAATGGTAAACATGCTCGCCTACCGTTCTGCAGGTCCCGGGGTCGATTCCCAGGGGGCTTGATAAATATAAGTGATTTTTTCACTCTAATGTTTATTCAATATTACACTGGACTGGTACCTGAAGTGGAGGGCTGATCACCTTTCCTTCATGTGTAATTGATCCAGATAACACTGCGTTCATATGAAGCAGTGCCTTATGCACCATTGGGGTGCGGTAAGGGATTTATATATATAAATTTCATGTACAGAAAATAAATAAGTGCATTGGCGGGATTATTGCTCAAAATCTGTTACCTTTATATCGAATAATAATACAGGCGAAATAGATAAATACAATCGTAAGATGGGATAGTAACATGGGATCGAAAGCAGAGCGGACACCGCAGTCGCAAAAAACGCGCTTAGAGTGTCAGAAATGAAGACTCTAAAAAGCATATCTGGCAATAGTCTACGAGACAGAATAAGGAACAACAGGATAAGAGAAATATGCGAGATCGAAGATGTCGTTAAGTGGAGAAAGCAACAAAGAAGACAATGGTATTATGTACATATGATGGCGAGAATGTGAGGAGAATGGAACCATCCAGACTCTCCCACATTGCACTGCACGGCCAACTCCAAGGTAGAAAACTCCCGGGCAGACTACCAAAGAGATGGATTAATCTGGGAATCTGTTTAATAAAAAAATAGTTTGATAAAACTTTAAAAAAAAACGAGAAAATCTGCAGTATCGTAGAATGGTAGTTCAGTAACTTGAACTTTGATGTGTTACTTGAGCCCAGTACAAAAAAAATAGATCTATATTTGGTCTACAGTAATGAATGTATCTACGTGATTTATTGATTCCCTGACAGGTGACACTTATTTATACGTCCATACATATACGTTCATTATTGTAGAACGAATACAGATTTAAATCATTGTTTTGTACTGGGCTCAAGTAACACATCAAAGTTCAAGTAGCCCCGTTCTAAGGTTCTCAAAACTAGTCTTAAAAGTGGTCTTACGCAATTGTTCTATTTTACATTTAAATTGCCTGATTTTTATTGCTGTTTTCAGGACCAATGAACACACTTCTGTCAGCCAAAGGTTGGACACCGTTCAGCCAATTGTCGTATACGGCTTACCTGCTGAATCCCATTCTGATATATCTACTTATAACGAGAAATGACAGACCATGGCAAATGGATGTATCCACATTAGTAAGAAACATTTTTTTAATTCAACTTTAGGTACAGAAAAGAAATAAGTACATTGGCGGGCTTATTGCTAAAAAGCAATATCTTCAAACCAACTTAAAACAGACTAGTGATATTGATCATAACTTTTGATACCATGTATAGCTGTTTGCAATCAAAGGGGAGATAGTAGTTGAACATTAAAAAAAACATAAATTACAAATTGATAATTTAAAAATATAATTATAAGGAGGGCAAAGGAAAAGGGGAGTTTAGGGAAGGAGGTAAAGTGAAATACTAAGGGAGGAGGTTTTATGGACAGTTAGGATTCTAATGATAAATTGTAATGTCTCCAATGTTTCTCAAAAGTTATTAGAGAAGGTGCATTTTATTTCTAGTCAAAACATAAGATTTAATTTCCAAGTCGTTAGTTAATAATACATAATTAATGTATGAAGTGAAGCATGGAGTTTGCAATGGATGAAAGTAGATCGAATGCAGTCGAGACGCGATTTACTCTAGAGAATGTTTTGGTGGTCTGCCCAGAAGTCGTCTATCTTACCAAAAGAGGCAAATTTTAACCTATTTAAAGGTTACAAAATTTTGAGTATGTCCTAATACTTGTTCACAAATTCTGGATTATCTCCAATTACAGGAGTTATTTTCATATTATTTTTTAACATCTCACCAAAGATGAAGATGAATATGGAAGTCTGGGCATTTACGGGGCTGACGACCGTCATAGGCTGGTACATTTATATCTCACCAATAGATATCTCTAGTGAAGTTCTAGTGATGCAAGAACAAGGTTTTTAAATTGGTTCATATATACAGAAAAAAAATAATAAAAAATGGTCTGCCTCCGTAGTGTAATGGTCAGCACGCTTGGCTATCGTTCTGGAGGTCCCAGGTTCGGTTCCCAAGGGGGGTAAAATAAATATAAGTGATTTTTTCACTGTCATATTTATTCAATATTACCCTGGACTGGTACCTGAAGCGGAGGGCTAATCACCTTTCCTTCATGTGTAAACGATCAAGATAACACTGCGTTTATATGACGATGTGCCCTATGCACCATTGAGGTGCGGATAAGGGTTTTATTATTTTATTATTATATACAGAACTTCCAAGAATTTGAGTAGTGTGGTTGTCAATAATGGGTAGAATTGGTGAATGTTACACGTGTGTAAAGTGATCACTTAAATTAGCCTATGACGGTCGTCAGCCCCGTAAATGGCCAGACTTTCATATTCTTCTTCATCTTTGATGAGATGTCAAAAAAAAAATATTTATAAGTTGATTTTGCAATTCTTTCCTTAGTAGACATACCAAAAATTCAGGAATAAAATTAATTGTTTTTTTTTCAGACACTAACTGGATTCGGGATGATAAGTCTAACATACCTGTTCTCAATAGTGATCGTCATATCTGTGGAATATCCATTGGACAAAGTGATTAATTTATATTTTAATAAAAGAAAAGAAATAAATCCTATTCGAATGAAATCCCCACCTCAAAAATAAAGGACCAAAATTAATGTGACAAGTGGAAAAACTAATGTATATCTTGACAAAAATATGCTCCTAAAAATCTCCAATGAACTGTTTTTATATATATTTATTTTAGCGTGAACTTTTAACATTTAAGTATAATCAATTTGTCTAATTATATAATTTGTTTATACTAAACAAACTCATTTTAAATAGGAGTTGCATTTATTATTTACCTTGGTTATTTTATATATTAAATATTAAAATCAAACACTGTTTTAAAGAGTCTGCTAAACTATGTTTTATTATTAAAAACACATAAAAATAAAATTTGTGAGAATTGCTGCGCCTTGTTATGAAATTTTCAAACTTATAATACTTTGGTACAAGGTTATGTACGAGATTATCAGATCACTAAGTGGATTTTTGTTTCTTCTATCTAAAAAAATATATATTTTAATCTGTGTTGGGAACAGGAGGGATAATCTAGTGTGGATCAATCGGGAACTTCTCAGCATTTGCTCATTGCTGGGAGGGGAGCCTGTAAAACTAATTAAGAGAAGGCGGACTGCTGACTGTAGTCAACAGGCCTTCCGTTCCACTAGAAGAGAGTTCCATATTTTGTGTGCTAGCTTGATTTATGGTAGCAATGTCCTTCACTAGTTTTATCATGTATGATATCATCTCTCGTGAGAGTTCTTTATGAACTATCACGTATCTGTCGGATAGATCCTCACCCAGGCTCCTAAAACGTATAGTTCTATAAGGTATAAACCTATAAGGTATTTTAAAGGTACAGTCCAGTGTAAAAATGGATTTTTCGAGAAAAATCCAATTCGTCCATGGAAATTATTAATTTCATATTCTCAATTATTTTGCTTACGTTTTAACGTTAATTTTCATTTTACTATCTCGTTTTTCTTAATATTTTTTTAAAATTTTAACAGTTTAACACTGTTACAATAATTTCATTTCGAACCCTTATTCGCACCTCGATGGTGCATAAGGCACTGCATCATATAAACGCAGTGTTATCTTGATCGTTAACACATGTAGGAAAGGTGATCAGCCCTCCGCTTCAGGTACCAGTCCAGGGTAATATTGAATAAATAAGTGAAAATATTAGTTATATTTATTTGAACCCCCCTGGGAATCGAACCCGGGACCTCCATTACGGCAGCCGAGCGTACTGACCATTACACTACGGAGGCGGACAAATACCATTTAAAATAATACCATATAAAAAATAAATATTTTAACCCCTACCCGCACATAATGGTGCATAAGGCACTGAATTATATTAATAATTTATTCATGACTAACCTTGTACATATGTTTATTTATATACATAAATATTATAGTACCATCTGTGCGTAGAATAAAAAAGATATATTCGAATAGTGGAGATTTAAACCATATTTTTGAATATTTAATATTTTCCGGGAAAATTATTGTAAGTACCTTCTGTAATTTTCACAATAAATTCGGAAAACTTATTTGGTTTCGTAAAAACAGTAACTGCCATCTATGAAATTTTATAATATATATAACTATCAACTTCAACTGGGTTCATGCAAATATCTTCGTTTTGAGCTGTCAGCTTGTTCTGTAATTTGTAAATTACAAGACAAGCTTTATTAATGTTTTTTTAAACATATTTATACATGTACTCATATACTATTTTTAATTAGCATTTCTAAGCGGAGGGCTGATACATTTCCTTCATGTTGCAACAATCAAGATAACACTGCATTTATATGATGCAGTTATGCACCATTGGGTACGGATAAGGGTTTGAAGAAGATGTATTTTTTCTACACCAGTAAAAATATTTGCCCAATGATGATTGAAATGAGTAGTATGCCTCTCCACACATAGATGTCAGACAAATATTTTGTATAGTTCGGCTGTCCAAACTTAAAACACAGTAAGGGACATTTTTTTGGTAGTACGTTTTTTTTGCATTTTTGGACTAAGTAGAATCTACTTAGTCCAAAAATGCAAAAAAAAGTACTACAAAAAATATCCCTTACTGTGTTTTGTGTTTGGACAGCCGAGTTGCTTCTGTGTTTATAAACAGTACTTCTGTATTTGTACGCGAAGCAAAGTTTCGCGGATAAACACTCAAGCCATTAAAGCTTATTTTCTAGAATAAATATTGGAATATGTTTTTTTAGAAAAAAAATAATAAAAAATATATATATAATATTTACATACATATATTTGAAACTTGTTTTTATTATGTTTTTAACTGCATACTTTTCAATAACCATATTTTCATTTAGAAGAAAATTTTTTTCAAGACAAAAACGGTGTTTTAAGCAAAAAATTCAATTGCTTCAAATGTTACCTGAGTTTAAAGAAAATCAAAGTTAACTATTGGCAGGAAAAATTAAATAAAAAAATATTACCAAGGAAAATGAACAGGCTGTTGATTTACATTAGGTTAACACTAATCAATTTACTAACCACCACGCCGCTTCTCCGCAGGGATAGGCAGAGAAACTAGAAAGTCACAAAAAAAAATTTAAAGAGTAGTATTTGTGATTATATCATTTACAAAAATACTTTAATTTCATACTATTTCTGAATGCAATAGATACATATTATAAGAAGTTGAACTAGAATAAAAGTGTTAATATAAAATACAAAATACTCGACTTACATCATTTGTATATATGGGTTAGAAAATGGTGCGGAATGCATCGAAACATGTGTCACAGTAGATTTTGAGAAATAGTGGTATTCACTAAGTAAAACTTTAATTAAAATTGAGATTTTTGTTAGTGCTAGATGCCATTTATATCCAGCAATGGAGGACAGAGGGCTCATGAAGAAGAAGAAAAAGAAGGATATTAAAACCATGGCCTTATGTATTTTATATACCCACTTGCAACATCAAAACGGATGAATTTTTTAAAATTAAAAAAAAGATAAATATTTGTGTTTTTATTATTTTACACAAATATTTCAATTTCATACTATTTCTGTGAGCCTAAGCGGCTCATTATTAAAAATAGGTATCAATTAGTGGTAGAGTGGGTTCGAACCGAGAAACTCTGACTCAAGAGTCCGCGACACTAGCCACGGTACCACAACCCGACACAATCTTCCTCTTCCACATTCATACATACCCGCCGAATATTCCAATACTAGATTTATATTATCCACTGACACTTCGTGATGGAATTGCATTTTTAATTTATTATTAGATTAAAACCAATATTTTTAGCTTTTCCACTTTTTTATTTAACCAGCGACCGGGTTTCGTCGTTACGGACATCATCAGACTGGTGAGAGGCTATACAAATTGTTATGTTATATATAAAAGAAGGCAGGAGTTGATAACCATGATTTGATATAATTTTATGAGAAATTAATTTAATTTGAGTGAATTTAAGTATTGTATGATATTTAAATATTTTAAATATCATACAATACTTAAATTCACTCAAATTAAATTAATTTCTCATAAAATTATATCAAATCATGGTTATCAACTCCTGCCTTCTTTTATATATAACATAACAATTTGTATAGCCTCTCACCAGTCTGATGATGTCGGTAACGACGAAACCCGGTCGCTGGTCAAATAAAAAAGTGGAAAAGCTAAAAATATTGGTTTTAATCTAATAATAAATTATTCCAATACTACCGAGTTTTTTTGTGTTTGGGTGTGTGTGTGTGTGTGTGTGTGTGTGTGTGTGTGTGTGTGTTTGTGTGTGTGTGTGTGTGTTTGTGTGTGTGTGTGTGTGTGTATGTGTGTGAATTAATAAATTCTGAACAGCGTGAAATAGTCAAGTACGTACCTAGATAAAACGCAGTTATGTATGATGATAATGCCCAAGTGGGTACATATACCATGTGTGGTTCTTCTCACTCGTAGTACGTAGTTCGAGGCACGATTAATGGCATTGACCCTAAACGCCTTTCAAAAATGCAATCGCCTACATACATAATAATTGAAGTATTATGTAAAATAATGCGGTTACTTATTGTGGGTTAGAGAAACATATCGTATTTAGGCACAGTAATTCATAAAACAGCCGCGCGAAAGGCCAGACGTGTCTCCACGCACATTTTTTTTAAATTACCTAAAGTCTCAGTGACTCTGAAATCTAGCTACGGCTTATGCAACACCGCTTATCATGACCCTACTCAGGCTTCAACTTTTTAAGTTTCATAGCCCATGCCTACTCGTGAGTGGATTTACTCTTTATGTTTAAAGTTACTAAAATTTCATGTAATTCATAAGTTGTTTTATTTTATAAAGTTTTAAAAATGTACCACAAAGTACTGTATCTGCGAAAAAGATTTAAGATAATAAAGTTGCGTTAATTTAGTTATATACAGTTATATTCAGCTATATGCACCATCAGCGGTAAATAAAAATTCTTCATCTTCTTCTTTTTATTATTTTTCTTGCCTTATTTGCACCCAATGGTACATAGGACACTGCTTCCCATGGACGTAGTGTTATCTTGATATTAACTTGCATGAAGGCAAGGTGATCAGTTCTGCTCTTCTTGTATTGTATTGTGTGTGTATATGTGTCTGTGTGTGGGTGTGTGTGTGTGTGTATGTATGTATGTTTGTGTGTGTGTATTATTTCAAGTATGGGTCTCACAAGTTTCTTTTCAGCGTTATTTCGCGTGGATCCTGGGATATTTGTTTATTTTCAATATGCTTCTTACCTTATGTTTTTCTCGTTTATTTCTTTTAAATATGCTTCTTGTGCCTATTTATTATACCTGTTTACTGTTTTTATATTTTGCCATGTATTAGTATCAGTTTTGGTTATTAAAAAAAAATATTTTTTGTTCTTTATTATTTGTGTTCCAGTCTTGTTAACCTTAATCCCATGTCCCAAAATGAGAAATAGAAATTACTCATCGGGAATATTATACGTATATATGACTTATGTATGTAATTTGTTTTGAAATAAATAAAATATTAAGGAATCCCACTTTACAATATACCATAATCCCAGAACATTTTTTTTAGATATTCTCAAATTTTGTTAAAGGTTGAAATAAAATCCATTTTACATAGTTAAATTAATTTTATTACAAACATCTTAAATTTGTATGTAGTTTCTAGTTGAAATATTTATAGTATGTACAATGGTTTAACCTATGACTAAAAAATAATCAACATTAAAATTATAATTAAATGGCCGGTACATGAACGAGTGACGTCACGAATGCATATGGCTGATCAACCGATATTTTCGAATTGCAACTTGGCGACCATAGATATAGTGAGAATTGCCATTAGAGGGTGCTTACAAAGGTGCTTTATATTTAGCCGCCATGAAAACGAGCAATAATAACAATAACATGTTATGGCATAAAAAAATATTGATTTATGTGCGACCGAAAACCGACAATGAACGGATCGTGCTATAGAGACAGATTCTCTGCCATATACATTCGTAAAAACATTTACCCGTTTATTTGAGCGAAAAAAGCTTATTCTGAAACATCTGTATAATAATAAATCCCTTACCGTACCCCTATGGTGCATAGGGCACTGCTTCATATAAACGCAGTGTTATCTCGATCGTTTACACATGAAGGAAAGGTGATCAGCCCCCCACTTCAGGTACAAGTCCAGTGTAATATTGAATAAATATTAGAGTGAAAAAATCACTTATATTTATTAAACCCCCCTGGGAATCGAACCCGGGACCTCCAGAACGGTAGTTCAAAAATCTGTAGCCGAGCATGCTGACCTACGGAGCACTACGGAGGCGGACAAAAACATCTGTATAATTCAAATAATAATAGCACCAAATGATTGTAATATAATGATAGTATTATTTTTAATTCCCAACATTTTGAGTGTGTCCAAATACGTATTCACAAAAGTATTTGGACACACTAAAACTGTTGTGAGCAAAATTATAACTGGTCAAATTATAAACTGCGTAAAAATTTAAAATCAAGTTTCCAGGCGTTTCCCAGTATGTAAAAATAATCCGGGGATCGGATCTTGCATAAATCCTAATAAAGGTCTCTGTTGAATAAAAGCTTTCTCAATCCAACATAGAAATATTTTAGCGGAGGATGCGAGGCAACAAAAGTTTGAGAACCTGTGAGAAGTGATTTGACGATTTCGCAAATCACTTCTTTAAGACTTTTATGTATTAATTGTTAAATCAAAACAAAAGATTTTTTGAGTCTACTAAGTTGTATTTTACTGTCAAAAAAGACATAAAAATTAACCCTTAGCACTCGAATGCCGCCATAGAAGCGGCATGCCTGGTTTTGCCGTATTACTCGAGTGCCGTTGCTATGGCGCCAAGAAAATAAAGTCCTAATACACAATATTTTCACAAGATTTTGAGTGTGTCCAAATACTTCTTCACATAATCTGGATTATCTCCAATTACAGGAGTTATTTTCATATTATTTTTTGACATCTCATCAAAGGTGAAGAAGAATATGGAAGTCTGGGCATTTACGGGGCTGACGACCGTCATAGGCTGGTAAAGTGGTCACTACTTTACACACGTGTAACATTCACCAATTCTACCCATTTTTGACAACCACGCTACTCAAATTCTTGGAAGTTCTATATATATGAACCAATTTTGAAACATTGTTCTTTGATCTCAATATTTTTAATGTATGGTATTTTTCTTTTCAATATAATTGAACCAGAATCATATAAGTTCAATGAAATACTAATAAGTCTCGGAATCCAATTGAGTTGGCGTTTGCACATATCAAATAACTTTCGAGTGCAAAGGTTTAATATTGTGACTATTGTTTCGGTTAGTTACAGCATTTTCAAACAAATGTCAATGTCATATTATATATATTTACATCTCATCAAAGATGAAGATATGGAAAACTGGTCATTTACGGGGCTGACGACCGTCATAGGCTGGTGTTTAAGTGATCACTTCACACACGTGTAACATTCACCAATTCTACCCATTATTGACAACCACACTACTCAAATTCTTGGAAGTTCTATATATATGAACCAATTTTGAAACATTATTCTTGAATCACTAGAACTTTACTAGAGACATCTATTGGTGAGATGTCAAAAAATAATATGAAAATGACTCCTGTAATTGGAGATAATCCAGATTTCGTGAACAAGTATTTGGACACACTCAAAATGTTGTAAAAGAATGTCAATGTGTTTGATGTAACAATTCATACATAAATAAAATGGACTTCTACAAATTAAACGTCAAATCAAGAAATAAATACACTTTATAGACTTTAAACTTTTTGGCTTGGCCGTACATATTTAAAGTTTCACTCAATCTTGAATTGCAAAATTTTTCAATCAACTTTCAGTGGTTTTACACCAGGTATATGAGTTACATCTGAAATATTCCCGTTCGTATATATGCCATTAACAGACAAGCCATTTGTAACTTTCCCGTTTGCGACTTTGTTGCTGGGAATTTTCTCTTCTACTGTTTTATTTCTTTTCGAAATGGCACTAAAAAGGTTGTTTATTGGATATTCTACGAATATTGCCAAGAAGAAGGCACCGATGAACGACATGAAAACCAATCCAAGTCCACTGAGTAGCTGAAAAAAATACAAAAATTAGAATGAAAATGAAATTGATTAGACAAATCTAACGTCATGGTTTTTGGAAAAGATTAATGCTGATATACAATAGGTGTAAAAACGGCGCCAGCTCGGTAATCCGAACGTAAAATGTGCAGTGGGCATTCGGATTACTAAATGTTTTGAGAAAAATGAGGCAGAAAAACGATATTTTGTAATATTTTAATTGAATTGTAATATTTTAAGTAAACATTTTATTTTTGAACATTGCATATCGCTGGAGTGAGAGAAAAAGGAGTGCCTTTCAACAACATCATATATCAAAAAACTAGATTTTTCAGGAGATCGTTTTTAAAGTTTCACACTTAATTAAACTTTTTACTGTGTAACAGATCTTTAAAGGTAAAACCTGAATGTTTTTTCTCCATTTGAAAGATATGTAGTATATTTCAAAAAATAATAAAACAATACCGTTTTTTCAAAATGCAAAAACAACACTTTCTGACCTGTAGCGGGTAAATATTAAGTTTAAAATATGCCGCTTTTGCTGGGATATACTACATTTTCTGCACAACTGAAAATTGTCGATTTTTGATTTATGACATTATTGAAAGGAGTGAGCGATATATGCATCATAAATTTTGTTGCACTTACCACTCCTTTCTCGTCGTAATACATATTCTTGTCTCGCATAGAGGTGAAGACAATCACCAGCAATGGGTTAACGAGATACACGCAGTATGTCAGGCGAGCCAGTGGTATCCATACGTCTTTGGACAATACTCTGCCCAAATTGCCTGGAAAAAAGACAAAGTATCACTCTGGCACACTTGAGGATAATAAGAGACAAAAGGCAGTCGATAATGAGCAGTACGTTGAGACAAAGGATTCAGAATTTGGACTGTGGATTTAGTTCGGAAGCTGCTTCTCGTATTGTGATTCTGAAAGCGACCGTATTTCAATGGCAAGCAATTTGTCTAGTTAATGTTTTTTTGCATACGATTTATTTTATATCATCACTCATACGTGAGTCCACATTCCAAAAAATTCAGGATGCTTTATTTCCTTCGACGATTAAGGTTTATGTATGGTATTTTTTTAATGAAGGAATATTTTATTTTAGGGCTATTTCAAGACACAGTACATAAATACGCGCACACACACTCCGCACATATGCGCACATACACACACATACATACAAGCATAAACACAACACATACGGACACACATTCACGCATAGACGCACACACCCATACACACACACACACACACACACACACACACACACACACACATACACACTCTCACACATACACACTCTCACACATACACACTCACACACATACACACTCACACACATACACACTCACACACATACACACTCACACACATACACACTCACACACATACACACACACACATACACACTCACGCGAGAAACACAAATGATCACTTAAACCAGCCAATGATAAGTCGTTAGCCCATATGCTCATCTAAATACACTTTTTCATCTATGATGAGGTATTTAAAAAAATCTTGATCAAGGAGTATGCAGTTTGTGAGTATGTGCGTGTATGTGTGAATATGTGTATATGTGTTGGTGTGTGTGCGTGTGCGTGCGTGCATGTGTATGTGTGTGTGTGTGTGCGTGCCTGCGCATGTGTGTCGTGTGTGTGTGTGTGCGCCTGCGCATCTGTGTCGTGTGTGTGTGTGTGTGCGCGCGCGCGCGCTCACACTTCAATGCGAAAAAAAAATCACCATGAATTGCAACAAAATTCAAACGTTTGAGGACACTCATTCTCTTGGGTCATATATTCACCGACATTCCGAGATAGGAAGACTGCGAGATCGATACGCGATAAGGTACACAAACAAACGTCCTTCATTCGATTCAGCGCTCTCTGACTATGCCTAAGCACAGATTGTGTGCGTATTGCATATTGTGTGCATATTGCATAAGTGCACATTTACCGGCGTTGTCGGTCAGGCAGGACACCATGAGCCAGACGGAGCCGAAGGACCACAGCACCCTGGAGGTGGAGAGGTAGAGCATGCTGAACTCCAGGCTGACGTTCCTGGTCGGCAGCGCGTACAGCGGCCAGCCCGTGCAGGCCAGATACAGCGACCAACCGCACCAAGCAAATAGCTGAAAAACAAAGCTAGGCTGTAATTCAAATATCACAAATTAAAACATGCAACCATCTGAAAGACTTAAAACAATAAAAATTATAAAAACAACTTATATAAATATATATATATATATATATATATATATATATATATATATATATATATATATATATATATATATATATATATATATGTATGTATAAATATATATATATATATATATATATATATATATATATATATATACATATATATATATATATATATATATATATATATATATATATATATATATATATATATATATATATATATATATATATATGCAACACTGCGTTATATAACACTGCGTTTATATGATGCAGCGCCCTATGCACCATCGGGTGCGGATAAGGGTTTTTTTTATTTCATTTTAATTATTTTTTTACTTAGGAAATACCACTATTTCTTCAAATCTACTGCGAAACGTGTTTCGATGCATTCCGCATCCTTTGAATGATGCGGAATGCATCGCAGTAGATTTTAATAAATAGTGGTATTTACTAAGTAAAACATTAATTAAAAGTTGATAGATTTTACCACAAAGTGAGTGCCGAATCAATTAATGAAAAAAAATAAAAGTTGCGGGTAACAAATATCCCGCTTAAACGGAAGCTAGATATGGCAACGGATATTATTAGATTATGAGTGAGCGTTAGTAAAAAGGTCACCTTGTTTTTGGGTAATTTGTCCTTGTGGTGATAGTACAAGTAGGCGCTAAATATCCCTATAAGGTAAGGAGAAATTCTCATCCAAGGCGGACTGTAAAAAGTGTCCGACGTTTCGAAGACTGTGTGGTAACTGAAAAAATAAAAATTAGATATCATTTATTTCCTTTTTAATGTACATTACAACAGTTTTATATTATTTATTGATTCAGCATTAACTTTGTGGAATGACATGTTGATTTTTTTTTTAATGAAACACTTGAATATACCACTTTAATGATTTTTATTTATATATACGACTAGTTTCGAAAACAAACAGCTGTTTTCATTTATGTATTAATTTTAAATCAAACACAGATTTTTTGAGTCTACTAAGTTGTATTTTATTTACAAAAAACACATAAAAAATTATACTGTGACAATTGTTTCGCCTTGTTAGGGCATTATCAAACGAATGTGAAGATCAAATGGACTACGGTCCTTATGTAGCTATACAATTCTATGTGACAGTTTTAACATGTGCAGTAATAATTTATGGGAGACAACAGTCGCTAATGGGGGATGTAGGTATGTACCCTTATATTTGTTTTCTGGGAAGGGAAGAATTTATTGGCCATATTTTAGAGATTTTAATACAATTGTTGGTAATATTATTTTTAAGAATTTTTATATGTAGATGTAATTATTAGATTATCAATAACGCATCATGCAAGCGTTTACATAGAGAGAGATGATGTACAGTAATAGTCTATTTAAATACATTTAGCAATAGTGAAGACCTAAGGTTAGTTTGTTCATTAAGTAGTGGGGGATGTAGGTATGTACCCTTATATTATATAAATCTGTGTTTGATTTAAAATTAATACATAAATTAAAATGGAGTTCTACAAATTAAACGCCAAGTCAATAAATAAGCTGTTTTCATCTTCTGATAAAAAATAGAATTGACGATTTTTGATATATGACGTTGTTAAAAGGAGTGAGCGATATGTCAATGTTTTTACGAAGTTTAAAATAAAGTGAATATCACATTTATAATTAGTTCAAATTATGAGTCACTCACTATGGTTTGTAATCCAAGACTTGTACTATATAGGCTGTATACAATCCTGACGCTATACACAATCCGAGTGCAATAATTGCTGATGTTTTGAAGTAACTGAAAAAGAAAAATATTAAAACAAAAATCAAACTTGAAAGTCCACGATCCAACTCCGTATAAAAAGTTTCATTTTTTAATTCGGCAGTCACTTTGTGGTAAAATCTATCCATGTTTAATTCATGTTTTACCTAGTAAATACCACTATTTCTTAAAATCTACTGTGACACGTGTGTCGCTGCATTCCGCATCATTTCCAAACACCAATTCTACCCATTATTGACAACCAAACTACTCAAACTCAAGTTCTATATTTATGAACCAATTCTGAAACATTGTTCTTGAATCACTAGAACTTCACTAGAGACATCTATTGGTGAGATGTAAAGAAGCTTTTTACTAAGCAGAAACTCTTATATTAGACTTATCCAGACTTCCATATTCTTCTTCATCTTTGATGAGATGTCAAAAAATAATATGAAAATAACTCCTGTAATTGGAGATAATCCAGATTTTGTGAACAAGTATTTGGACACACTCAAAATGTTGTAAGACGTGATTTGAGTGAAACTTAGAAGTCTGAAATCTGGATTACGAGGTTATATTATAACGTCTTGAATTCTCATAATGTCTTAAATTTCCGGTTCCTTGAAAATTTTTAAGTGTCATTAATATACTTTGTTCATTGGTAGACGTAGATTCTCTTTTTTTACAATCCAGATTCGGACCTCACATACTAATAATCACTCAAACCAACCTATGATGGTCGTCAGCCCCGTAAATTCCCAGACTTCCATATTCTTCTTCATCTTTGATGAGATGTCATAAAATTAGTAGTAGTAGTCAACTTAAAATGGGCCTACTATTTGGACATGTAGAGCAGACAGCTGGCCACGACGAAGAACTGCATGTCGTTGGACAGGTAGTAGCCCCAGGACATGCAGGTGATGGAGACGCCCGGGATGATGTTGTTGATGTACAGCACGTTGGTCCACCAGTACTTGGCGCAGAACTGGTCCAGCCTCTCCCGGTTCCAGAGCGCCGAGGACCTGTACACCCACTCTCCCGCCGTGTGGGATACGATGAGCATGTATACGTAGACCGGGGTCAACCTGCGAAATGTCGATAATCAAGTTTTCATTATTGTTTCGGCATTCACTTTGTGGTAAGACATTATGAAATTGTAAAATAAAACCACTTTTTTACCACTTGAGTTTATTTTATTATAACGAGCAATATAAGTTGGCGAAAGAAGGATGAAAGTAGACTGAATGCAGTCGAAATGCGATCTCTCAGAAGAATGTGCGACAAAACGATGTATGATAGATGTGCGAATAGTGAAATAAGGAAGGAATGCAAAGCTGAGATAAGCATTATCGATAAAATTAAGGAAGGTGTGTTGAGATGGTTTGGACATGTAGAACGAATGAGTGAGGAAAGAACGGTAAAACAAATTTATGAGGCGAATGTTAGAGGGAAAAGAAGCAGAGGAAGACCGAGAAAAATATGGCACGATCAGGTATGCCAAATACTTGAAAGTGGTCAGGTTAGGAGTCGTAACAATCGGCGGGTATGTATGAGGAGATGCACGAAGAGGCGAAGAATGTTTGCAAGGACAGAGTGGTGTGGCGCTCTATTCTCTCTGCCTACCCCTGCGGAGAAGCGGCGTGATGGTTAGTTAGTCAGTTAGTTTTTTAACGACTAGTTTCTACGTATATAGTTTACAATTTAATCAAGTTTTCAGTGTTTTGATTTTTTGTCCCACTTTCATAGTTTTGAGTGTTTGTATTACTTGGGAGTTATTTTTATATACTGGTATCTTACAATAATATAGATGAAGAAGAATATAGAAGTCTGTGTTTTTACAGAGCTTACTACAAACTAGTCGTTATAATAAAATAAACTCAAGTGGTAAAAAATAAGCGTTTTTCATTTACAATCTCAGCATGTGTGATTGCCGAAACAATAAAAAAACTTGGCTATTTATTACAACAAAAGTTTTCAGTATTTTAAGGGTGTTTAAAGGAGGTTTTGTTTCCACTTGGGAGTTATTTATGATGTTATCTTATCGTCCGCCTCCGTAGTGTAATGGTCAGCACGCTCGGCTACCGTTCTGGAGGTCCCGGGTTCGATTCCCAAGGGGGTAAAATAAATATAAGTAACATTTTGAGTGTGTCCAAATACTTGTTCACAAAATCTGGATTATCTTCAATTACAGGAGTTATCTTCATATTATTTTTGACATCTCATCAAAGATGAAGAAGAATATGGAAGTCTGGGCATTTACGGGGCTGACGACCGTCATAGGCTGGTTTAAGTGATCACTTTACACACGTGTAACATTCACCAATTCTACCCATTATTGACAACCACACTTCTTAAATACGTAAATGCCCAGACTTCCATATTATTCTTCATCTTTGATGAGATGTCAAAAATAATATAAATATAAGTAATTTTTTCACTGTAATATTGATTCAATATTACCATGGACTGGTACCTGAAGCGGAGGGCTGATCACCTTTCCTTCATGTGTAAAACGATCACGATAACACTGCGTTTATAAGACACAGTGCCCTATGCACCATTGGGGTGCGGATAAGGGTTTTAATATAATAATAATATCTCAAATTATGTTTGATAAAGAAGAATATGAAAATCCAAGTATTTACAGGGCTTACGATCTGTCAAAGTGTAATTTCTATATTAAGATGTCAATCTACGAGCTTAAAGATATTTTGAGAAATTTTAATTAATGCATATTAATAGCCATTATGTCTGGATGTCCAGAAAGGTGAATGTTACACGTGTTTCAAGTGATTACTTTAACCAGCAAATACCAGATCGTAAGTCCTGTAAATTTCAGGATTCCATATTCTCATTTTTATACACTTACTCGTCTTTTCTGTTCATTATCAATTTCATCTAGATCAAAATTAAATATATATATATATATATATATATATATATATATATATATATATATATATATATATATATATATATATATATATATATATATATATATATATATATATATATATATATATATATATATATATATATATATATATATATATATATATATATATATATATATATATATATATATATATATATATATTTAATACCTTTTTATCCTTTTGTATACTCCATTCATGAAATCTTTTATCGTCTCTTGTAAAGGCGGTCTGCTTCTTTGGTTCTTGGGATTCTTAAAAAATGTGTAGCCTAACAGAAAACCGCTGAAATCATTTAAAAAAAACATTTTTAAAAATCTGTATAAAATTGTACAACACGAATTGAAATGATTTTATAACATTTAATAAATTCACTGCGATTATATATTTACTGTTTACTTTGTGTAATGTAAAAACACAATGAGTATTTAAATTTATGTGTTGTCTTATCTGTATAGAACGCTTAACAATCTTCATAAGACAGTTTACAGATTCCCGATTTATACAAAATATCATCTTTTTCTTAAGATTTTTTATTTATTTTAGTACCTGATGGATTGGCTAAAATTACCCAAAATAAAAGTACTGAAGACGGGATAATCAATTCGCCCGTAACTAATAAATTGTTTTTTTTTATTAAAACACCGTTTTTTGTATTATTATTTTTTTTATAGATTTATATTATCCACTGACACTTCGTGATGGAATTGCATTTTTAATTTATTATTAGATTAAAACCAATATTTTTAGCTTTTCCACTTTTTTTATTTGACCAGCGACCGGGTTTCGTCGTTACCGACATCATCAGACTGGACTGATGATGTCGGTAACGACGAAACCCGGTCGTTGGTCAAATAAAAAAAGTGGAAAAGCTAAAAATATTGGTTTTAATCTAATATTTTTTTTTTCTTTGACAAGTATATAATTTTGAAACGAAAAGACTTATTGAAAGGTATGGTTAAAAAAATATATATTTGCCGAATTCCATTAAAAATTTTAGAAATTATTTAGAAAGATGAAATTAATAAAACTGAAATATTGTTTTTAACCAATTTTCAAGTATTTTTTTCAGGGATGGATATGTACATGACGATGATGATGATAAGGTCAAAATCGGTCGGAGAAAAAAGTACTTAAATAAAATTTAAGTTTATTTTACAAAATGTTTATAAAATGTGCCACAAAGTATCTGTAAAAAACATTTGAGAAAAAATAATAAATAAAGTAGTTGGAAATACTAACCTCATGCAATAAAATGTGTCCACTACAAATGGAGCATTCTGGAAGGTCTGAGACGCTAAGTCATCATCCGTATAGTGTATTTTATGTCTTCCTTCATATTTATCCATACCATATATTGTCATGTGCCCATATACTATACATCCCATTAAAATAGTTCTAAAAAAAACGAAATTTAAGTTTTGTAGGTAGGTACTAACAATACTTAGTGTGATTGCATTTTATATAATAAAATAACAACTCCAGGATTCGGATCTCACATTCAAATGAAAGACACAACATTTGGAGTGTGTCCAAATACTTGTTCACTAAATCTGGATTATCTCCAATTACAGGAGTTATTTTCATATTATTTTTTGACATGTCAAAATGTGTCCACTACAAATGGAGCATTCTGGAAGGTCTGAGACGCTAAGTCATCATCCGTATAGTGTATTTTATGTCTTCCTTCATATTTGTCCATTCCATATATTGTCATGTGCCCATATACTATACATCCCATTAAAATAGTTCTAAAAAAAAAGAAATTTAAGTTTTGTAGGTAGGTACCAACAATACTTAGTGTGATTGCATTTTATATAATAAAATAACAACTCCGGGATTCGGAACTCACATTCAAATGAAAGACACAACATTTGGAGTGTGTCCAAATACTTGTTCACTAAATCTGGATTATCTCCAATTACAGGAGTTATTTTCATATTATTTTTTGACATGTCAAAAAATAATATGAAAACAACTCCTGTAATTGGAGATAATCCATATTTTGTGAACAAGTATTTGGACACACTCCAAAAGTTATGAATAAATTATCTGGTCAAATTTTAAGCTTTAATAATAAAAATGAATATAGGTTCATATACATAGAACTTCCAAGAATTTGAGAAGTGTGGTTGTCAATAATGGGTAGAGTTTGGTGAATGTTACACGTGTGTAAAGTGATCACAAATACCAGCCTATGACGGTCTTCAGCCCTGTAAATGCCCAGACTTCCATATTCTTCTTCATCTTTGATGAGATGTCAAAAAATAATATAAAGATATTTAAGTTTTGTAGGTGCTAATATTTCTTAGTGTAATTGCATTTTATATAATATAATAAAATAGCAACTCGAGGATTCGGACCTCACATACAAATGAAAGAGTTTCTGCTCAACAAAAAGCTTCCTTCATCTCACCATAGATGTCTCTATCAGATCGATCAGAACCTAAAATCTGTAAGTGTCAAAAGTCTGCGTTA